>NC_041343.1:29663751-29673751 GCF_004354835.1 Perca flavescens | reverse complement strand
AAAATGAAAGCTCAGATGGGCCAATCTGGAATCTTCCCTTTATGACATCATAAGGGGAAAGGTTACCTCCCCTTTCTCTGCTTTTCCCACCCAGAGAATTTGGCCCACCCATGAGAGAGAGAGAGAGACATCATGGCTTTCAAATGAGCAAAGTGGCAGTTGGTCAAGGCCACACCCCCCCCCTCTCCACCTTACCCCCCCCCCCCTCTCTCCTCCTCAACAGCATTTAAAGCTACAGACACAGAAATGTCACAATTGGGAGCAGTAGGCTAGTTGGAACCAGTTACCTGCAGGATCTGTGCTGGGCTAAGCTAATGCTGGAACCGTCAGACAGCGTTACAGCACGCACGGAGATGAGAAGGGTATGTATTGACTTGTCTTACTCTGGGGGTTACGGTGAATAAGCTAAATTCCCAATAAGTTGGCGTGTTCCTTTAACACTGAAACTATGCGTCAGATTTCATCTTCATATCCTTGCTTGCTGAGCTAATGAGCTATGCTTTGCCTGCACCAGCAGGGGTGGGCTTGTGGTTGTATTTTCATACGCTTCGTTGATCTGATTGGTTGATTTGGCCCATCTATCACCAACATAGGTGATAGACAGATGGTTCATCCAATCAGCTAACCAGGATTTCCGCCCCTTCCCAAAAGTTCTCCAACGGAAAGTTCCCAGATGGATATGCCGAGCAAATGCGAAGCGATCCATCTGGCGGAGTCAGGTTAATCCTCACCGACCTTGTCCTAAAACTGGTTTAAATTATTATACGAAGCCTCCACGCTGCTTTTTGTTTTGATGACGCATGCGGCGGTGCAACACTGGTGGCTGGTGTAGCCAGATTGGGTGTTTTTTCCACTACATATGAAGGCCTGTTTACGTTGTGTTTTAGCTGGGTTTTTGCCTGGAAGGCTCTATAGAAATCTGGAACCCTATCGGACGAAGTTAAACTGAGAGAGCGTGCGGTTCACAGACACCAGAATGAAGGAGTTCACAGGCAGTAATACGGTACGTTCAGTTCACGTTCGCCCAAAATATGAACAAGTTCATGAACTATCGTTCAGTGAACACGTTCAGGCACAACACTGTGTGTTTGTGTGTGTAAATGCTTCCCATTATAAATGCAACTATAATAAAATACACATAACAGAAAACAGCATAATTTTTAGACCGTGTTAAAGAAACATCTTACGTATGTGCACCTTTTGGGGGTAAAAACACATAAGGGGTAAAGGAAGAGTATGTGCTCTTGTTTTCGGTTTTGTTCCAAATTGAGTTAACAGATTCTGGATGTCTGTTTTTCATAGTTGGCTGGTGTTCCTGCCTCTGATTCAGAACTGCCATTTTTTTTTTTTTTTTAGAATCGCACAAACTCCACCCAGCTGCTCCATCGCCCATTGGCCGGGAGCCCTTCAACAAGCGCTCCCATACATGTGTGATTGCGTTTGTATCAGTGCAGATTATCTCTCTATTTCTCTGTGTCCAACCCCAACTCGCCAAATACTGACGCTTTTGTCAGTGGCTCTCAGCGTCAGATACCGACGCAACAATCACCCTTTAGCATCTTAGCATCACCCTTTAACACTCTTCACAAGTAAAATTACAGATCAGTTCACTACTTTTATTGAATTGTGGGTGTTTTATTTATTATAGCACATTTCTACTTTTTAAACTCAAAAAATGTGGTATGATTTCATATTAATGAAGTTTATTGACCATGAATTCCAAGAATAAGTGTAAAACTAGTCCTTATAATTTGATGTTAGTGGTGTGTATATACTAGTGGTACTAAGGGAAAAATGAGAGAAAACGTCAGTGACAAAAATATCGAAAAAAGTGGAAAAGAAGCATAAATATCAAGAAAGCATCAAATACAAAAAAGCGACAAAATGGCAAAAGAACAAGAAAAACATCAGAATTTTTTTTTTTATTATTACTATATAAAGTCAAAATGCTAAAAAAATTCTGAAAAAAGTGTCAACATTTGTTTAGGCGGGAGGACAACACAAATGTTAATATGAATCTAAATGGCTGTGATTTAGCATGTTTTAACTTAAATGTATGGCCTACTTAACATTCCTGAGCATTGTGTTGTAAATATAACATTTGATGACTTATTTCTACCTTCCAGGAAGCCACTGTTTTGCATTAATTTCGCTAATGATGCTTTCTTGGTAAGCAATCGCTTGAACATTAATTTGCCTGTTAATTTTATTTGTTCATTCATTAATTCCTCTCAAAGTAAACTTGGTAGTGTAGTTGTGAGCAGAGGCTGTTGCATTCAAACAACTCCAAAATCTGAATCGATTGTTGGCTGCTGACACTTTTACATCCCTGAATGTAGTCATATGTAATATCTAAAAGTAATAATCGTGTGACTTTGGCATTTTCTTCAATTTAATTCAAATACTTTGTCTGACATTAGAGCTTCCTTAAAGCTACCGGCAAGAAAAAGGTCTAAAAGAGTCCCTGATTGTCAACTCTCACAATGTATAGGTGCTTTAATGGAAGCAAACACCTGTAGCCAGTTACCAAAATTTTGTATATGTTATAAGAGCAGATTAATGCCTGTGGTTTTGAAATGGCATATGCAACTATGACATGGCTGTGATGTTTGACTGTACAAACTTGTAATGTAAACATCGGTAAGCATTATACTACACTAAAGTGTCCTGACGTGTAAAATAACACATTGTCTAGTCATTTATTTTTGTATGTCAGGACACCGTGCTTTGTCTTATTATCTCTTATATAACAACCATTGTTGTGGAGGCAATCCAAATGACTCACATTCTTCTGGTGTTGGTATAACCCTTAGGTGGCACAGACTGCAGCAGTGGCGCTGACTCAGCCGGGGTCAACTCCGTTCTAATTTAAATCTAAATGCCCTGGGGGCAACCTCTGGCTCACCCGGTAAAGCGTGCGCCCCATGTAGGCTAAGTCCATGACAGCGCCCCGGGATGAATTTGACTCGTGGCCATTTGCTGCGTGTCATCCCAGTTTTTCTCCCCACTTCCTGTCTATCTGCACTATTTAATACAAATGCATTAAAAAAAAATCCGCGATCTAAGCTTTAATGTGACGCGACCCACGGACCCATTTCCAAGTGAGGTCCCTGATGCCCAGCATTCCTGTGGAATCTCTGAATCAGAAAAAAAACCATAAAGGAATTCTTATACTGCGTGGTTTTTTCCTTTTAAGTGAAGCATATGGGTATCATCGAGGTGAGTTCAGGTTCACAGAAGCCGGTCAGCGTCCTGGTTCTCATTGCATTGTGATGCGGCCCCCTTAAAACCTCATTCGTCGCTGCGGGGATGGACCAGATGAGCAGGGTACAGCCGAGACGAGGCAGGAGGATGAAAAACAATCTGTTGTGTCTGAGTGGGTGCTCGGTGGGAGATCACTGTCTGAGGATCAGATTTGTAGTCATGCTGGTTTGTAAAGTTAAACACATGTATGAGGATTTCATTACTTTGGAGATTGTGTTTGTTGTTAGAAAGTGGTGGTAGCTTTTCTCACTTTGAAATATTGCAATACTGTTGATTGAATACAGATGATATAAATTCACACATTGAGCCCTTGGCCCCTGCAGATTAATGAGAAAGGGTTTTAACAAAAATTTAAACGTTGGACTGTATGATATAAAAGCAGCTAACAGGCTCGTTTTAGGCGAGCCAGGCCAGCGCAGAATTGATCAATAAAAGATGTGATGGAGAGATGCAAATAACCCTTTTAAGGTCGAGACACACCAATCAGACGGCCGACCCTCGTCAGAAAGGGAAGTCGGACTGATCGGTCTCCCCGAGTTGGTCCAAAAAAGGGGGGAGAAAAAAATAGGAAAACTAAAATCTAAAACTAAAATAACACACAATATCAAATGAAATTCAAAATGAATGCCAGTCAATGGGATGCTAATGGGAGGTGATGGCTTGTTAGCATCAAAATGGCGCCATGGGAGGTACGCTTTGCGGAGGCTCGCTTACCCCCTTGGTCTGGACCCACCCAGTCTGAGGGTTTTTCCCACCTAAAAATATCATTAAAACCACGCTGTGTGTGGCCGGGTTGCTCAGTGGTAGAGCAGGCGCACATATACTGAGAGGTTTATGCCTCGACGCAGAGGTCCAGGGTTCAAATCCGACCTGTGATAAATTCCTGCACGTCTTCCCCCCCCCCTTTCTCACCTAGCTGTCCTATCGAATGAAGGCAGAAAAAGCCCAAAAAATAATCTTTAAAAAAAAAGTAACGATACAAAAGCAAAAAGGGTAAAAAATAAATCCCTTTTAAGTTTAGAAACATGTTTAATCCCCCCTCCCTTGCCTCACAGTGGTTTGGTCCACTGCTTGGTTTTCTCCCTTGTTGGATAGATAGTTAGCTAGCTTGCTAATTCCACCCACTGTGCTTTGATGCTACACACTGGTTATAGAAAGTGAGCCGAAAAAAACGATGTGCTTTTCTACACTGTGACAAGAGTGTGTGAATGTAACATTGAGCTGTTACATTTTACTAATTTAGTGGCCGGCTAGCTAGTTAGTTAGATTGATTGCTAGGGAGTTCAGTTCTCAGTTGAGCATCATCTGTATTAGAGAAAAGAATCACTTCATCTGAAGTTTGAAGTGAATAAAATAGCTCCGCCAGCCTACTTACTAGAGTTCCACAACTACACATATTACAAGTACAATTTTGTATGTATTATTTGTGCCCCCTTCAATAATTGCTCTAAGAAATGTTATGTTTATTGTTCGTAACCTGAGTCAAAGTACGCTGCAGGAGCTTGTGCGTCAGACAAAATGAAGAGCTATGCAGCTCTGAAAGAGCATGCCTCCCAGCCTTGAATAAATCAAGGAAACATTTTTCTGCAGAGGAGGGTTATTCCATTCAGCCGCTCTCTCTGAACTAAAACCTCAACATAGAGATTGATAATAAAGGCCTGAGAAAATACAACCCTTATCTTGAGCTATTACTTTTGAAAAACAAGGGCTGCTATCCAAAATACATGGAGGCACAACTCTGGAAAAGATTAATAATTTATACAAATGAGCTGTTACATTTATTAACAGTCTGAAGTTTTATTTTCTTAATAAATGGGCAGAATTGTTTTTATCAAAACATCAATTATTTTTTAAGATAATTTTTGGGGCTTTTCTGCCTTTATTTGATAGGACAGCTAGGGGAGAAAGGGGACAGAGAGAGGGGGAAGACATTCAGGAAATCGTCACAGGTCGGATTCGAACCCTGGACCTCTGTGTCGAGGCATAAACCTCCAAGTATATGTGCGCCTGCTCTACCCACAAACCAACCTGGCCACAATTTAGCATTTCTTTTTACACTGATGATGATACTACCTTGTTTGCCACAGGCTCCATTCCAAACAGGGCTTTTGCTAAACAGTCATTGATGCTCTCCAAATATCTCTTATCAATCCTTACCTTGTTCAATTAAAGAAACCTAAAGCACAGCAATATCTAAAGTGTGCTAACATTAGCGACCATAAGCTGCTGGTAGCAGACATACAGTATATAAGAATGGACCAACAGTTCCCATTGCTCTGGACGGAGACCAGTGAAGGATATTAGAAGCACTTTTCCGGTGAGCGTTACTGCGCAGCCTCAAACTGAGAGAGACGACGTAAGTGTGACATGAGCAACATGTCTGAAAGTTGTAAGTCTTCTGGTAGCTGTGCCAAGAGAAATCTCAATCATTCCCAATCTTACAGAGACAGAGAGTGTAGGTATATGCAAGGAGATAACATAGGCACAGGCTAATTATTGCTAACTAAAATGCTAGTTAACATTAGTAATTAAACCTAAACCGCTAATGTAAGTCAAAACCGCCTGCGAGCTTCTCCTGTACTATACGGTAATTCCTCTACCATGTGACACAATCGTTAGCCTATTTTTACAAAAACGTCTGCTATGGAGCCATAACGTGAGGTACAAGGTAATGGAGCCTTTTATACATTGTCGTGTTTCTTTAGAAATAAACAATGTACAAATAGAGTCTTTAAACGCTTCAGATGTAAAGTTATTTGCTGTCAAGTGACGTCACAATGAATGGGAGTCAATGGGATGCTAACGGGAGGTGAACGCTTTGTAGCATTAAAATGGCGCCATAAGAGGTTTGAGTTCTGAAGCGAGGCTTACCCCCTTGGTAGCAGACCACGCAAATCTGTAGCAGTAAACCCCCTGAATGGATTCAACTATTCAACTATATTTTGAAAGAAATTTATTCTTTCAAAATATACATTACATATTCTCCCTGTCAGTAGACCAAACTGCCAGGCTAGAATAGTCTAAAGTGTACGGAAGAGGATTATAGGGCTAAATGTAAAAAAACATGATTTGAGTTCTGAAAAAGTTAACACTTTTAATTTTTTTTAAGAAAAAAAAAAGTCTGAATTCAGTTGTTGTTGTTTTTAAAGTCAAAATTCTGTGAAAAAAGTCATCAATTCTGACTTTATTTTCATTATTCTGACTTTACAATCAGAACTCAGTACATTTTTTCACATGTGGCCCTAATCCTCTTCAGTAGAAGTTGATAACCTATTGTGCTTTTGTAATTGTGAGGGTTTCCAATGTATAGCTAAAACTTTTTTCCAAGATTACCAGACTGATCTCAATAAGTGGTGTATGTATGACACGCCAATTCGTATGCCATTTTCACGTGTTATCAAGACACATACTTGCTTTTTAGCATGTTTATCAACGCTGTTTGGCCCCCATTGACTTACATTACCTTGCGATTGCGTGTAAATTTAAGCGATAGCAAGTAGTATCAAAGGGCGAAAATCCGTGTAGGGAAGTTGGGTCAAACACAGGACTTTCACCCAGGAGACCGGGGATAGTGTCCCGCTTATCACGTCTCCTTCATTTCCCGCGTGTCACGTCTCCTAATGTCAACCGTCGCTTTCTACTTTTACTAAACCCAACCGGTTCTTCTTTTCCTAAACCCAACCCGTCCGCTGTATACGGCGCTCAAAATGAGTACAGATAGTCATGATGTCATGTTAGTTTAATTACATTCGTCATTACAGATTAAAGGTACCCCCTTTAGATTTTGACCACTAGTAGTGCTATGGAGCAATATTTTGTTGGTGCGCAATCACGGAAGGCTTGAATCATGTGGACGCACCGACAGTTTTGTTGTCATTACTCATGGGGGGAGACATAAACTACGCACTATAGCTTTAAATTAAGGTTGTGTGAGGACGCATCATGTTGGTTAAGCCTGAGGGATACACACAATGCGTGTTTGCAACAAAGACTCCACAGGGTAGAGCAGCTGTTCTGCGATGTGTCTGCATCGTAATTTCTTATTAATCTGTCACTTTAAAAAAAAAAAAAAGTACTCAAGTACATGTTTTTCCCAACTTTTGTAGGGTTGTAGGATCTGGACATTTTGGTCGTCTCAAATTCAGACATGCAGTTGACACGGTAACCACTGTTTGCATTGTGACAACAGGGGCTTGAATCCCCTATATTAATATTTAGGTATAAGGACTTGTATGTTTTAGTGTGGGAAAAAAAAACCTTAAACTAACCTCCCTGCTGTATTTTCGTCTTATTTTTTCTATCCAAATTGTGTTGTGATGTAATTCTAGTTCAGTCTAGCGTCCTAATTGGTTTACACAAAGAGTAAATATGTTCTGTAGCTTTTTGCTTTATTGGTTTAATCCGCTGTTATAGTAGAATGTGAATCATTCGTTCTCTCTGTCCTAAAATATTCCAAAGAGTCCACTTCATGCCACCTGTGCAGCATCAGTGCACTTTGGCAACGATTCAAAGTGTCTGGAATTCATTTGGAGTCCTTACAACCGACAGTGAAACGCATCATTTTGAACGTGAGCGGACAGTTCACTGCCTGCAGTTGTTTTTTGTCTGTGTGATTGGGATGGAAACAGAAACGGAGAGTAGAAACGGCAAAGGAGAGGAGAGGGGAGGTTTCAGTGTGTGGGTTTTGTGATCCACGGCCAGCAGGCCAATGTGTGTGTGTGTGTGTGTTTGGGGGGGTTCAGTATGACGCCAGCTGGCACTTTGTAAAACAAATATATCCCCAGGGCTAGGGTTAAGGGTTATGCATTTAGTTAACACTTGCCTTGTTATTTTGGTTTTTAATTTTAAAAGAAAATATGCATGAAAATTGGAAATGTTTTGTGTAGCTGCAGTAAAAAATACAGAACATTCTTATTAGTTATTTAAAGGTCCAGTGTGTGGGAATTTCTCCCATCTAGCGTTGAGCTTATATATCGCAATCAACTCTCTCGCGCCATGCAGCTCAAAGTATGTATTACAGCTACGGTAGCCTTCACGCTTCAAAATGCCGGTCTCTTGCTGTTTTCAATGTCCTTTTTCTTTTTCTGGGCAAAGAAGAAGAAGACTCCTATTCCTGAAATTTGGATTTTGAATACGTGTGGTCCTCCATGTTTCCTTCTTCAAACTTGCCTAGGCCGGGAAGCTACGATACCCGTTAGCAGCATTAGCAGCACCTGTGAGTTTATCATGTGACAGCGAAAAATGCGAAAGGCAGAGCAGTATGTCCTGTATGTCCCTTACTGGCTAACGTATTTCAAGATGGAGCATGAATATGGAGCGTCTACCCCAGTTCATGCAAATGCAAATGTAAAAATTTTAAACCAAAAAGAATACTTGGAATTCATGGTGGTGGTAAATATTCATGAAAAAGGACAAGTTTGTGAACTGGCAACACAGATTTAGATAATGAACAACTAAAACACGTTACACACTGGGACTTTAAGATTCTCTCATACAAAGCAGCTCAGTTAATATCCTTCTGAAATGAAGTATGTTCTTTTTTTTATTTTAAGCTTTTTTTTTTTATGCCTTTGATGCTTTTTTTTTACACTCTGACACTATGATGCTTTTTCCAACGCTTTCAACGCAGTTTTGGGCCCTTTTGATTCTCGCTAATCCAAGTGCCGGTAAATTATTTACAATAACGGTGTTGTGACCTACTCACTACGTTAGTTGTCGGAGCACAGATATGTGTCCCATGATGCAATTCAAAATGTAAATAAACAGAAATGTAAATGGACTGTATTTATATAGCGCTTTTCTAGTCTTAACGACTACTCAAAGTGCTTTAAAATAGTACAGGAACCACTCACCATTCACACACATTCATACACTGGTGGCCGAGGCTGCTGTACAAGGTGCCATCTGCTGATCAGATAAACATTTACACTCATTTACACTCCGATGGCGCAGCATCTTGGCCAACTCTTCGACATGGGACTGCAAGGCCAGGGATCGAACCACCAACCTCCCGCTCTACCACTGAGCCGCAGCCGCCCCAGAAATACAACTTTGAATCACGTTCAATGTTAACACGCAGATATTTCTTATATTTCTAGAGTGTACTGTCACCATAGAGACCAATTTGAGGAAAACCCATAAATTCACGTAACCCTCCTGTTGTCCTCGGGTCAAATTTGACCCATTATTCAAAACGTTTCTATGTAAGAAATTTGGGTTTCTTTCAACCAAATTGTCAAAAAATTACATGGATGGTTCCATGCAACCGTTACTCCATTACCATTACCAAGTAAAATGAAAGATCAGCTCAGTACTTCCATTGAATTTGGGTGTTTTATTCAATGTTCTAGCATTTGGAGAAAAAAAATGATAAAAGAACGTTGAAAAGAGTGACAAAAATGTCAGAAATAGCTTCAAAAACAGGGAAAAAAACAAACAAAAAAAGTCATAAAAATGTGACAAGAACATCGGTAAGAAGTGACATTGGTTAGTGCCATAACCAATCGCTAACGTTTGGTCGTGACGTCGGCTTAGCATCGCTAGCGTTAGCCTTAACCAACTCCTTCACCACTAACGGAGCGAGCTGGAAAATCTAACTATTCACGAACCCCGTGGGGAGGAGGGCCACAACATCATGGCCCCCCAACACAACTCAGCATAGATTGTTCTTGCTCGGGCTTTAACTTCTGGATATTCGGCAGCGTTGCCACAACTGACCGAATGGCTTCGCTCGCAT
>NC_041343.1:29571251-29658751 GCF_004354835.1 Perca flavescens | reverse complement strand
TTTATCTTTTGGTGAAGTTGTGATTTTGTTCCAGGACCATTTTGCTCAGCACATGGGTTTCTAAAGGATCGCCGCCCATCACCATCTTTGTCTTTTTTTTTTTAACTAAAGCTACAAATGTCAAATGTGCGGCCCACACATACCTCTCTTTAAGGCTTGGCATCTTGAAGATGACAGGAAATATTTCGAAGGCTTAGACATGTTAGGAGTAAAAATAGTTATCAACATCCAAACACTTTTGACATTCATTTATCAATAATTTGCAGCTTTATTCTCCGTCTCCAAATGTGTTGAATTGTGTGCCTGCCTCTTGAGTTTTTGCATGACTGCTTTGCACGCGCTTATAGGAAACATATCAAGGAAATTATTCACAAATTATTCACAAATTATGTATAAACAATTTAAAAAAACAAACAACTAAGCCATAATTAAGTCTCACTAATTTAATCAACCTTTGCTGGTTCATGTGCATATTTGCATATACCATAAGTGGTAAAAGCACATGAAAATACTATGAGGGATGCTCGGCTTCTGCCTTAATTTGATTCTTTTGCCCTCTTTTCTCTTTTAAAACACTTTGACTTTCCTTCATTTCATCACAATACCCCATCACTTCTACTCCTCCTCCTCCGACGACACAGCAGACCTCTTCTGTCCATCACTGTGCTATGAACATGTTCCACAGGGGGAGCAATCATCATCATGTCGTCTGGTTGTCTCTGGTTTTTGGAGAAAGAAATAGCCCAGAAGTCCTTTCAGGATGTGAACACTTTGTTTCCTTTGTCGCCGGCTGTCGAATGTCATTATTCTCCCGAAGAGCGTTCAACTTGAGTTGACCTATTTGATTCAAATGGGTGCTTATTAGGCACAAGTGAAGGTCTTAAGAGGGGGCGACGTAACAACAGCTGAATCAGGAGAAATGCTGTTCCAGCTCAGAGTTTTTCGCTGAATTGACAGATGACGCCATTTACTTTTCACTCTCTTCAGGAACATTCAGGTTGAACCGAGGTTGTTCACATCCCATTTGGTTTTCAAAACCCGGGAGATTTGTGCGGGGGGCATCATGGCGGCGCGACCTGGGAGGGGAGGAGGGGTGGGGGGGGGGGTGTACCGTAAGACCCGCTGTGTTTTAACGTGCTGGGTAATGTCATTTTTCCAGCCGTGCGCTACATTAAAATCAATGCGACACACCTTACAAACATCGTGGAGGTTGTCGATATGACTGGGGTAAGATGAATGGCAACTGTTGCGCCCAACACTGTTGAAATTTACAGCTATATTTCAATTTCTTTGCGGGAACACCGCCTTCACCTGCCTTTTTTATCGGCTCACTTTCGGTTCTGAACTTTCCGCGAAGCTTACGCAGAGATCAACTGCGCAACTGGGTTATAGGTTGCCAGGTTGAGGGTTATAGGTTGCCAGGTTGAGGTGAAAAGCGGGTTGAAAATTGTATACAGTACAGGCCAAAAGTTTGGACACACCTTCTCATTCAATGTGTTTCTTTATTTTCATGACTATTTACATTGTAGATTCTTACCGAAGGCATCAAAACTATGAATGAACACATATGTTATTATGTACTTAACAAAAAAGTGTGAAATAACTGAAAACATGTCTTATATTCCTCAAAGTGGCCACCCTTTGCTTTTTTTGATAACTCTGCAAACCCTTGGTGTTCTCTCAATGAGCTTCATGAGGTAGTCACCTGAAATGGTTTTACCTTCACAGGTGTGCTTTGTCAGGGTTAATTAGTGGAATTATTTCCCTTATTAATAAAAAGCAAAGGGTGGCTACTTTGAAGAATCTAAAATATAAGACATGTTTTCAGTTATTTCACACTTTTTGTTAAGTACATAATTCCATATGTGTTTATTCATAGTTTTGATGCCTTTAGTGAGAATCTACAATGTAGATAGTCATGAAAATAAAAAAGAAACGCATTAAATGAGAAAGTGTGTCCAAACTTTTGGCCTGTACTGTATGGTGTGTGGATTGTGTGAATGGGATAAGTTTCTGGCAACCGGTCAACCTTAGTCAAACATATTGCTCCGATTATTTATAAAGGAGTTTCCTGGGGTTGAGATAACAAACTGGGAGGGGTCTGGGAGATAGGGCTAAAAAACGTGAAAAACGTGAGTGTTGGCAGGTATGGTGACCGAGAGAACAACAAACAAAATTTTCCAAAAAAACCAAAAAACTCGAAAAATTAAAGGGGCAGAAATGACGGGAAAAGCGACAAAAACATTCAAAATGCGACAAAAACGGGTTGTAACCCCCCCCCCACATCTCCCCCCGCAAGTTACGCCTATGAAAACAACGTCCTCTTGCAACAAGCACAGGTCAGAAACACTTATGACAGATGGGAGGGAACAATGCAAACAGACTGTTCATTTTGTCCCAGAAGTCATGAAAAGAAAAAGCTTAAACCAAGAATGTTTGTGCAGCGTCTTGTATTTTCATAACTTGACTTTTTTTATAAGTCCATCTCTCTGTCTTCAGTGGCTTTAGTGGCTTCAGCGCACTCAAACCTTACATGCTTAAAAATCTACGTCCCGTTGTAGTGGCGGTGTTCTGCCACCAGGTGTCGTGCTAGAGTCGAGCAGTGAGATAATCCAAGTCCCAGAGAGGAAGAGAAGCAGAGACAGAGATATGGACTTTTCTGACACAAATACACAGATACAGACGCGGTGTACAACATGTTTTACAGACAGTAGACAGTAGAGACTCAACGTTCAATTTACAGACAATAATCATACTGCTCATGCATTTGAGTTTACATGTAGGACACAATAATCAGTGTGGTTTCTGCTCTAGGTGGCAATCTGAATTCTATATACAGTATATACAGTATATATATATATATATATATATATATATATATATATATATATATATATATATATATATACACCACCCTGTCAGTGTGGAACACAATGGAAACATTTGTTGGAAAATATCTTTTGCAGTTTTTTTGTAGGTTTACAGTACATGTGCACAATCAGGGGCGGAGTGGAGAGGTGGCTTCTGGGGCACCAGCCCCTAATGTTTTCCCTATATCTTTTAGGACGATTTTACAGTCTTCCAGGGGTAGCGGGCTCTGCTTTAAAGCTAGAGTGAAGCTAGACATTGCAATCATATGAAACTAAATAACGCTCCAGAGTGAGGCTAACTTCTTGCAAGGGAAAAACTGGCATGGGCGTTTTTGAAATGGGTCCCTTAACGTCTCAATTTAAGATATCAGAATGAAAATTGGTTTTATGGTTACCCACGAGTCTCCCCTTTACAGACATGCCCACTTTATGATAATCCATGAAGTTTTTCTATGGTGGCTATCATGTTTTTTTTTTACAGATGACCAACCGTTTATGTGACATTTTTTAAACCGAGCCACGCTAGCCATCTCACAAGCCCACTCCTGGATCGACGGCACCCCTTCATTCTTCAGTCCTCTTAAAATAATCTGTCTGGCTATCATTAAACTAGTCTGGACCCAGCTTGTTATGTTCTTATCCATCCCGCTTAGGACTGACCCATCTCCCAGAACAAATAATCTTGGGCTGAATGGAACCTGGGTCCCTGCAATCCGACATGGTTTAACATGTATCCCGGTCCAAAATTCCGATGATGTGTTATTTTAAAATCTACCACCGCAGCAACTCTTACAGAAGAGCCCCCGCATCTCTCTTCATCCTCCAGCCCCTCATACGGTTGAGTTTTGTTTTTCACAGTATTGATTCTTTAATGTTAAGTTGATGGAGTGCTTTGTGTTGGTCAGCATTTTCACCAACTGCTGACGGTGTGCTGCCAGTTATTTCCACCTGCTTCAGGCTGCACACTCGGGTGTTTTCTGCAACATTTATTCTCTGCAAAGATTTCACCAAGTCAGACGTCGGACAAAAGTCCAACAAAACGGTCCCAGGAGCCACAGGGTCCCAGGAGCTGCATTCGCACATGAAAAGTTGAAGATTAATAACGTGAAAACTGAAATGGCGTTCTTACATGCTTTTCTGAGACGTCAGACCTTATCTGAACTTCTTTTGGAGAATTTCGGTATTTTCTCTCCCCTTAAAGGCCTAATTGCCATCACTGCTTAACCCAATCTACATTTTGTTGCACAAATCAAGCACTTTTTTGCCGCCTACGGAGTGACAACTTCCCCAGAACCTTTTTTTCTCTTTCAGGCACAGAAATGATCAAGCGAATACATACATCTGTGTTTTGCGAAAAATGTATGAAATGTCCCCTAACGAGCCCTCTGAAACAGAGATGTGTACCAGCGGTTGTTAACTGTAATTAGGCTCAGGAATGTTTACAGTAATTATGCACCACCATGATCCCATATTCTCCCAGAAAACATAATTAGCTGCTACTGACACTTTTGTGCAATCATCAAAACACTGCCTGCAAAAGGCTTTCGCATAGTCTGCAGCAGATTAAAGGTAAAGGTTAAAAGTTTTTTTTTCAGGCAGGTTCGTAATGAACACATATACTCTACCTCTAGTTAACCAGCATTTAGCTGAGTTGAAAGGACGTGATCACACGCCAACCTGTAAACATTCTCTCATTTCTTTAACATTTCGAATGTGCCATGGTTTTTACAGCTGCTGGGCTATTGTTTTTACCGCACACTTCATCACTCAGTGTTAGATAAGACTCCTATACATCACAATGCTGCACCAAGTGCAACTTGCACAAACATAGGTTTTACTTACATCTTTGTATATCCTATTTAAGTGGGTTGTACAGTTGTATTCCCAACTTGTATATACGTTTGTACATTCTTTCCTTTGTATTTTTTTGTTCTTGTATTCTATCCTATTTATTATTTATTACTTCTTGTGTATTCTGTATGTGAGCTGTGTGTCTGATATTTTTGCTGCTGTAGCCATTGGCGTTTTTATATCAAAAACAATTGGTGGGGCAGAATTTTAAAAGATGGGCTACATACCAGTAAAACTAGAATACTCTGTATCTCACTCTGTTAACATGTCAACAAACTCACCATCTAACGGAGCTACTATCAATCGATCCACAACACGACATGATCAACGTACGGACCAGCACCACAAAGTCTGAGCGCTCACTAAAGAGAAAGGCGACGCCGCGTTTTTTCCTCCGGGCAAACTTGACTTATTTTGTAAGCTAACCACTCCACAATTAAAGGACAAATCTGGCGCAAAATGAACCTAGGGGTTAATAACACATGTGTACCGAGTCAACCGTTCTCTGGGATATGTTTTCATGCTAATCGAATGTGACCAGTTTTAGCGCAAAACACTAATTAGCTTATAACGCTAGTCATCGGGGCACGGGTAAAGTAAAAAGAAATCGCTATTTCTACACCACTAAAAAGGCTCGAAATAGCACCGCACTTCCACGGTAGCATAATGAGGGTCCCTACATGTAAACCGAAGCATTGAGAACTTTGTAAGTGTACAGACGTACAGCGTAAAAGATAGTTTAGAAAGACAGTTGTGTTCACGTATACATCTTGGGAAAACAGCCATGACCAGTCGAACGCCGAACGCCGTGCATATATTTTAATAAACAGATATAATTCATGCATTTCCATGTAATTACATTTCACAAACATAATTCCTTTCGGCCCATTGGGAAACCACGGACCCTGGGAGATTTCACGGCGTTCGTCGTTCGACTGGTTGTGTTTTTTCCAAGATGGCCCCGCCTGTATGCGTGAACGGTAGTGTCTTCATAAACTATCTTTTTAATAAACTGTCTGTACATAAAATCCTACCACAAATGATATGCAATTTAGGAAAATGTTATATTCATAGAAGAAAATAAATTATAAATGATAATAATCTATAACATAACATTTGTTTGAATTTCTTTGCTGTGCCACATCAGGCAAACATCTACAGCCAGATGTGGCTGCCTCCAAGTCAATCAACATCTTCTTCAAAGCGACCAATGAGACCAGCTCGTTAAGAATCATTGATTTCTGTAACTTGTTCCGTAGTGCTAGAGAACTTTGATTACTGGCAGATTTAATGATCCATTTGGATGTCCAACCTAAACAACAGAACAATGATCTGCCACTGCTATGGTTATGTTTTGGTTAGGCACCAAAAACTACATGGCTAGGAAAAGATCGCAGACATGGTTGAAAGAAACTTCTATTGCCAATGCATTCATTTTTTTTTTTTTTACAAACACTCTTATTTTATCACATTTGTGATAGAAATAGCAAACTGCTCTGCCCTGGCAGCTGAAACCCTTTACTTTTCGATGCTAAATCAGAAATAGTTTATTGATGGAAACTGGGAGAGTCAGTCACAGGAAATTAAATGTTCACGTAAACAGATTAACACTCGGGACCTTAACCACAGTATGTTCCATCACTGGGTGACTCCATGCATGCAGATGTAACAAGAGTTTACCTTTGTGTCAGTTCACATTGATTTTATATGCTTTGAACGCCCGCTAAAAGAACATTTGTTCCGATGAGGCGCGGTAGACCGAGAGCTGCCGGGTCAGGGGTTCATTTTTCTTTCTGTGAAAAATCTATCTAATATTTTGGATAGATGTTTGTTGCAGTTAGCTAGATATATTAATTCTGACTGTTATCTCTGTAATGTGTGCTCTGATCTGACGTCTTTTAATTAACAGGATGACATCATGTGTCTTTGACTTTAAAAACACTATATACTATTTAAAATCCGTTTCATGATATGACAATTATATGGATAAGTCAATAAATCATCTTATGACTGGGCAGAGAGATTCCGTTCTGTCTAGTTGAACTTTAATGTGTCTTGCGGTTGCACACTAAATAAGCAACAGTGTGATAGTCGGTGAACTAGTTCCGCCTTTTCTGCGGAAAAATTGCTAGATACATTTATTTTATTCTATATTTACATTCATAGGACCATATAGACAACAGTCACCCATAGATGTAAGAAAACTAAACACACACAAACACAGACAAAACTAGGTCTAAGACCACATCTGAAAGCCTTTATCAGGTTTGTGCTGAAAGAAACACACACACACACACACTCACACACACTGTAGCAGATGTTGAGGCACGGCTTCTTCACTTTTTGCTCTGCAGGGTTTGTCTGCTGCTCTAATCATTTGGTTCCACTGAGTCTCTGTTACTGCAGCGTTAGCCTACATACAGTATGTCTAATTCTTTAGCCTTTAGCACATTGGCCTCATTTCACTGTGGGTTGAAAATTGATTTTTATGTTTTCTTTAACACATGAAGTAGGACAGTAAACTCTGCTGGGTGCTCCAATAAAACATGCTGTAGTTGTTGTAGAGGCTCAACTTGTATCTCTATTTTTACTCTAATTGTTATTCCACTGCATGGTACGGCTTGACTGGACTCTTCTCGGCTCAGTCTTTTTTTATTTTCTACAGTATTAGCAGAGTTGGATAGTACCTGGTCAACGCATTCTCATGAACAGGTATGATATAGTACAAAAATGTATGCAAACCAATCGATATCTTCCGAAACCTGGCGACCGCCAGCTGGTCACGTGACGTTAGTTTAGACGACGACAGTCAAGTTTAGGCACTAAAACAACTAGTTAAGTTAGAAAAAAGATGCCTCATCGGCACCATTCTTAAATGTTTTGTATTGTTTTTATATTTATATATATATTTGTATTGTGTTGTTTCTATGGACCTTTGTGTCTTGAATAAAGTTAGTTGATTGATTGATTGATTGATTGATTGATTGATTGATAAACACACTCCCAAGGAACACACGTGGAACGTTGTGGACATAGACTAGTTGATGGTTGAATACACTTATTGTTAAGTCCCTTTGGATAAAGGCTAAATAAATGTAATGTAATATTATTAGTGAAAGACCTGAATATGTTTTCCACTATACTGATTGTAGTATTCTGTCTGTTCCTAAACCTGCCCTTCTGTCTTTCTCCTTGTCCTCTTTTTCTCTCTTACCCTCTGCTATTTTCTCTCTCACTCTCTAGTTCTTTCTATTCCCATCCCTCCGTCTGTCCATCTTTGCCACCCCGGCCTCATCTGCTCTTCCTTGCTGCCGCTCTCCTATAGCCTCTCGGCTCACCTTTAATGTCATGATCTTTAGCAGCCAATGATTTTCAATAGGCAAAGGTTGCCTGACCTTTTCGTCAAAGCCTTCTTTCCAAACCCTCCTAATACAAGGAGGCAGGCTGTTGTGATAGTCGGGCTCCTGGCTTCGGTCTCCAGTGATGGCAGGATGTGAACTGTGTACAAAATGTTTGGGAAAGTGGCTCATTATAACAAGAAGACTTAATGAAGAGGAAAAGCCAAGGGGAAGTACGGAGCCCTAATCGATTTTTGAGTCCAGATCAGTCAGAAGGGGGGATTGAAATGTAGAATTTTTTCAGTAAAAAAACTTTTACAGACCTACTGTATACTACTTGCCCAAACAACAGACACCTGTAGAGACTAGGAGGTGAAAAAGGTATAATATCATGCAGATATTTGTCCTCCGGAATGGAGTTGGTACATTTTGGATTGTGTTCGAACGAAATGTGTGTCATTTCATATTCTTTCAAACTTGATTTTTTGGGAAAAAAAAAGTCACTGAAAAGGCTTCTGGTTGGTGGGTGCGTTAATGTTTTTGTTTGTCTGACCGTATCAAGAGTGAAGGTTTTGATAATTTGTGTACACTGATTAGCAATTCATACTTAAGAATTGACATTTATTGTATTGGCCCAAGGCGGTACGTTGGTGCAGTGGTTAGCACTGTCGTTCTGGGTTCAAACCCAGGTTGGGCTCTTCTGTGTTGGGTTTGCATGTTCTCAGTGTGATTTTTCTCCAGGTCCTCTGGCTTTACTTCACCTTTTCTAATTCTTGAAACACTTTCAGACCAGTCATGTTGGTAAAGATTCCTGTTGGGAAACATTCCCAGAGAAGATGCTTTCACACCTACCTTGTTGCGTCCGTTTAAAGCGATCCCTGGAGCGTTTTGGTCAGATAGTCCGGTTGGTTTGGGCGCGGTGTGAAAGCTCATCCGAACTCTGGTGCAGATCAAACAAACAGACTCTGGTCTGCTTAAAAACAGGGGTCTCGGTTCCCTTCCAAGTGAACTAGAGTTTTGTTCACTTTAGGTGTGAAAGCGATCAAAAACAATTCATTTACTAGCCTGCAATTTCCATACCTGCAAACTGGTTGCTTTTCGGCGAAAATCGCCGTTTTGAATGGGGAAAATGTCATCCACGTGAATCGTGTAGATCCGAAGGGACTCCTCGCCTCGCCAGCCTCGTGGTGCATTCAAAGTTATTGTAAAATACCCTTTTCCCATACAGTGGTTGTTTTTGTCATTTTACAGGAATTTACTGTTGAAATAAGTTATAATCGTTATTACATTTTTAATAAATCATTTTATTTTGACCCTGTGGCCTTAGCAATAAACAAGTTGTACTTTAATATCGCCGACTGTCGTTTTGTGCTCCTTATAAAAAATATATACAGTACAGGCCAAAAGTTTGGACACACCTTCTCATTCAATGAGTTTCCTTTTTATTTTCATGACTATCTACATTGTAGATTCTCACTGAAGGCATCAAAACTATGAATGAACACATATGGAATTATGTACTTAACAAAACAGTGTGAAATAACTGAAAACATGTCTTATATTTTAGATTCTTCAAAGTAGCCACCCTTTGCTTTTTTATTAATAAGATAAAAATTCCTCTAATTAACCCTGACAAAGCAAACCTGTGAAGTGAAAACCATTTCAGGTGACTACCTCATGAATCCTTCTTTCTTATAAAACTTTTTTGTAATATAACAGAAACCCTACGTTTGTGCAGATTGTTAATCAGTCACTCTGTCAGCCTCTTGGAAGCTAAGATGATTTTGTCTGGCAATTAGCATTTTTCTGACAGTCTTTTCGACTTTTTGACATCCTCATCATCTGTGACTACCATGATTCTTGACAGTTTGACAGATGATTCTGTCTGCGGTGTGTTTCTGCAGTTAAGCGTCAGAAAAAGATTTAAATTTGTTTTGACGGATCACAAATTTATTTTTCTTCCAAACCAGAACCATCAGTATAAAGGCTACAAACAACCCACAATGCAACACTCTCGTTAGGACCTGGTGTTACTCCCGTACTCTCTCTCCATTCAAAAAGAATCTGCTGATTTGAACACAACCCACGCCGCTTTGTACCTAACATAGGGCTGCTTATGGAAAAAAAATCATAATCACAATTATTTAAGTCAAAATAGAATTTATTTAAAAATTATTTAACACGATTACTTGTTGACTTTTGGAAGGATGTTGCTTTTAGTGAACTTACAGTACGTAAGTGGAAACATATCAACAGTGAAAGCACCCTTAATGCGCTTCCTGTTTGAACTTTTTGATTTCCTCCTTTTTAGAGTTATAGGGGTGTGAACCCACTGCTTTTCAGACATAGTGACATATTGTTTTATACATATACCAACGCTTTTTTGTTGGAAATATGAAAGAAAGAAAGAAAGAAAGAAAGAAAGAAAGAAAGAAAGAAAGAATGTGTGCTGCACCCATTGGCCGAATCAGATCATCTGTGTTAGCTTTATGTTTTTATGTATTAGTCAAAAAAAGAATCAGTTTGTCAATTATTGTACTTATTTATTTTTCAAATTAGAAAGTATAGCATTGACACAATACAAATTATAAACCACAGAAATTTCTAGAGGGTGTCTACGGGGGTGTGCTATGGCTATCCTAGGGGTAGCTCACCCCCCCCCCAAGCCCCTCCCTGACACCGCCTATGATCTGGATTCATCTGTAGTTGCTTGGTCAGGTAAAAGGGAAGGAAACATCTTTTCAAGACTAAGTACACAATTAATGAGGCTTCTCTTTTAACAATACATGTCAGACTTTGGATTTAAAATACCACAAAGCCAAATTACACAGTGGTGGCAACAGTTAAAAGCACCGAAATTACAGATATTTTGGTCTGTCAACCTGCAGAGTGATGCTTCTATTTGTGTGTGGTAATGGAATTAAAGGAGTTTTTAACCAAAGCAATATGTGTCCAAATTATTTATATGTTATACACAAACACACACACACACACACACACACACACACACACACACACACACACAGTGCAGAGGGCATAGAGAGCTAGTGATGGTAGAGAGGAAGACTGAGTTGTGAACAATGCAGCTTTCAAAATGATAGAAGGAAAATATATTGCAGATCATTTATGAGATGGAGAAATGTGTGTGAAAACAGGTTTATAAGGCCTTATAGATGCATACACAATGGGCCTCAGGCAAGAAGCAGTCGTAGCGTACAAACGGATGTATTCTTAAGTCACGCGTACCAGTCATTTAAGAGAATTTGAGGCCTTCAACAATTTAGTAGATACAATTTTCTCTGAGGTAAGAATGAAATGTATATATTTATAGTATATATATATATATATATATAGTATATATGTATATATATGTATACATAAAATAAACGTCCTGTCACTTTCAACTGCTTTTATATTTTAAGCAAACTTAACATTTGCAGATATTTGAACAATTTGTATTGTCACAGACATACAACTAACAGAAATGGAATAATGTGTCACTGAGCAAAGGGCAGGTCAAAATCCAAAGTAGCCCTCAGTATCTGGTGTGGCCCCCAGCTGCATGAAGTACTGCAGTACATCTCCTCCTCATGTACTGCACCAGACTGGCCAGTTCATCCTGTACCTGTCCCGCAGGTGTGATATTGAGATGCAGGTGTTGTTACACTGTGCTTCCTGTCTCCCTGTAGTGCTGTCTTAGGTGTCTCACAGTAGGGACATTGCAATGTATTGCTCTGGCCACATCTGCTGTCCTCATGCTTCCTTGCACCATGCCTAAGGCCCGTTCACACAGATTAGCAGGGACCCTGGGCGTCTTTCTTTTGGTGTTTTTCAGAGTCTGTAGAAAGGTCTCTTTACTTTTCCTAATTTTCTTATAACTGTGATCTTAATTGCCTACCGCCTGTAAGCTGTTACGTTCAACAGGTGCATGTGCATTAATTGTTTATGGTTCATTGAACATGCATAGAAAACATTGTTTAAACCCTTTACAATGAAGATCTCTAAAGTTATTTTGGTTTTTACAAAAGTATCTTTAAAATACATTGTCCTGAAAAAAAGGGCATTTCTTTTTTTGCTGAGTTATAGGCTTAATGGAAACTTTATATTCTGTTGACCATGTGCTCATCATCATGGCATGTCAATTTACTTTTTTTTTGTTTTGTTTTTTTTAGACTTTATACCTTTTTATTTTAATTGATGTAGTTTAATGATTCAGCATGACCTATACAGTACATTTCAGTATTTTTTTGTTCTCCCACAAAGTTCTCCCACTCTATCATCCTCTGTTATACCACCTGACAGTGTGAACATGCCTTCTCTAGGCTGTAAAATTATGTCATAGACCACTTTGCTTTAGAAAGACTTTTTTTTTTATCATTTAACTTCATGCCAAACTAACTTTATGTCTGTCATCCTGCTCTGGGGACACCTCGTCGGCAGCTGTACTATTAATATGTTATAATTGTTAAGAAAAACCAAAGTGGCCCTTTAATGTGTCGATGAATATGACACTGCTGAATGTGTTTTTTGTACTCTTTACTTTCATTTTGTGAATCTTAAAAGTCCAAAGAGAAAAGACAAGTGTCCTCGGAAGCTCTTAGCAAGGTAATTACACGTCTAGTTCTGTGAAAAGAAGATGGGATTGTAAATCAAATGTTATCCCTCCTTTCAATGATGTTTATTTTTCAAGGTGTTATCACGTCCCTTTAAGAGTTTTGAACTTTTTCGGTCTGCATTGATCCATTAGCAGTGTGCAAACCATATTATTAAATCTGGCATTAAAGGCAAATGTCAGAGGGATTACAGCCCCAAAGCTCAGGCACTGACTCACCGCGGCAATTAAGATAAAAATGAATTTATTTTTACTGTTCCACCGTACTGCTGCCTGGTTCGCCATCAGTCTCACTGCCCCTCATTATGTTCACTGTGATTCACAGTGATCGACCACAGTACAAAAAGACCCATCACAGTACGGTATGTGCTGTGTGAGAGTAACTTGGATTATACAAGCATGCATGTCCTGTAGTCCTCAGACTGAACCCAGTGCAAAAGGATTGGCTCGTTTGGAACGTACCGAGTAAGGACGGACAGAGGAGAAGTGGGTTATGCTCAAGCGGCAACTTCCGGCCCTGAAAAGTGAAGTAGTCTCGCATTGCCAGACCTTCCTCCACAGCGCTCCAGAGGAGGGTCTTGCTAGTTCACACAGCATTCCAGGATGGGAGAAAAACGGGCTCTGGTTTATTGGCATTTTTTTAAACCAATCACAATCGTATTGGGCGGCTCTAAGCACCGGACGGAGCAACGTTGCCGCTGCAAAATAGCCTCGGAAAGGAACTTGTTTTTGTGGAACGTGTATGTTCAAAAATTGGACAGATAGTCTAGCTAGCTGTCTAGATTTACCCTGCAGAGATCTGAGGAGCAGTTAACCATAGTCCTCACAAATCCACTGGTGTTGAGAATGCCAACACACAGGAAGTGGAAGGCAACGGACATCCGGCGGAATGTCCGGCAGCACCTGAGTAATCCTGGAAGTGAAACGTTGTCGATATAGACTAATGTTAAAGTGTCTTAAACCAGCTCCCAAAAAAAAGGCTGTTTATAAAGAAGCTTATGGGGAAATGAGCCTATTTCTCACTTGATTTATAACCTCGGTAAACATTTTCATAATGAGTTTATGGTCTCAATCGCTAGTTTCAAGTCTTCTTCAATACAGCAGGATGTTCATTTTGTAAGTTTTGGTCCCATTTATTTGAAAATAGACGATAAAGCAGGGGACGATTTAGGACCTGAACCGTGTTTTTTCACTTCATCAAAGTTGTTCAGGACATTTTGGTCATCGTTTGGTAGCACCTTGCCAACCGAAGCTAGCTAGCTACCGCTAGCGTTAACTAAGGGAACATCTGCCGATTTTCTGTTCTGCCGTACATTACATTTTTTTGTAGTGAAATTGAATCAGCACTGGAAGCAGTTGTAACTACTGAGAATCCAAGCTGACGATAGCTGGCGGCCACCAACAAGAAGGAAGCTCCAAACCGGCAGCCACCTTTCTAGTCTCCAGGAGATGAGTGGTTGTTATTCAAGGATACGATTTCAGTGAAGTATTCCTTTTAACAGTCCAGTAAACAAGACAAAAAGGGAGGAAGAGATGAAGAGGGAGAAACTGAAAAAGGAAGAGACAGACAAATCAGACACCAACGGCTAGCGCTACTGAGTAAAGGAGAAAGATTGAAAAACAGAGGAAAGTAAAAACCCAAGGAGAGACTAACGGAGAGAGATGAAACGAGAGATTGAGAGTGACAGAGTTATCCACATGCTAAATATCCAGGTCACTCCAAAGTGCTAAGAAAACCCCAAAACAAAGTCTCGTCCTGGGCAGACGGCCAAGTCTGACCCGCCCTTCCATTAACACCCCCTCCCTGAACCCAACGACTGCGGAAGATTTAATGCAACTGCAGAAAGTGTATATTAAACACGAGCAGTTTAAATATGGCTCCCCATTAACACCTCAGAAGTGGATTATGAATCACGAATAGCGAAGAGGCCTAATTTGTTCTTGTTCCCGAGTTATCAGTCAATGTTTCCATCAAAGGTCTATAGGCCCCAGGAGGGGACATCGCCGGAGAAGTCGGCCCCACCAGAGTAATTGGATGTTGGGAGTTGATTGTGAAGTGGAATTGGGTTTTTAGAAACAGAGTGAGTAAAATAGTCAGAGCAAAGAAAGAAAGGAAGGAGTGCACTGTTCCAGAAGTATTGGTCTGCGTGTGAGACTTTTATGCTGTCGTTTCAACCGCAAGAGCAGGAAGACGTCTTGTTGCTACAGCTTGGGGAAAACAATGTCATCTCATTTGTTGAATCATGCATATTCAATTTGTGGAGCACAAATTAGTCTTTCGTTATTTGATATTTTTAACAATCAACTTCAGCTTGAAAACCTTCTAGGAGCAAAAGAATCTCAACTCTGGCGGATTTTCATTATATAAGTTGGAGATGTCTTATTTCCGCCCACAAAGTTAATTGTATCCAAAGTAAATCTGATAACAATAAGCATGACATTGACCCCAGAAAGGTTAGACCACAATCGACCTGTGGGTCAGATTCAAACCCGGGTCAAGGACTCAGCCTACATAGGGCGCATGCTCTACCGGGTGAGTCAGATATCCCCCCTCTTCCTTACACCTTTCTGATATCAGGATTGAGTGGCCTACGTCTGACCATTGTTGTAACTTTCCAAGACCAAACCACTTCACACAACCACTTCACACAGCTTTTGGTCAGGTGTGTGGATGTGTGAAAGTAAGCAGTTCTTATTTTCATACTTAAAGTGCTCATATAAGGCTCATTTCCAGGTTAATAATTGTATTTAGAGGTTATATCAGAATAGGTTTACATGGTTTAATTTTCAAAAAACACCATATTTTTGTTGTACTGCACATTGCTGCAGCTCCTCTTTTCACCCAGTGTGTTGAGCTCTCTGTTTTAGCTACAGAGTGAGGCATCGCACTTCTGTTCCATCTTTGTTGGGAGTCGCTAATGCGCAGTAGCTAGGTAAGGACTACTAGCTAGAAGCTAGCGGTTAGCCATCTTGTTCTCAATGGCAATGGCATAATATGGGCACTTTAACACAACTACTTTTTATGTGAGTGCAACAATGCCTTTGACTAGAAATCGTCTGAATGTGTGCACTGTTATCTGTATTCGATAACTGGATGTAACGATTCATTGCTCAAAAAAGAGTTCTTGGAGAAAGATCAGAGAGGGAACACACACACCTGTGGTGTATAATGTGTGTAAAATCACACGTCCATCCATTTTGTTTTATGTAAGCCTGAACATCGATGGCGTCAGAATATTCCACTGTCAAGTCCTGTAGGTTAGGGTTAGGGTGCTGTTCCTGGATAGGAGACAAAAACGCCCTGGGTTGTTTGCATTTTTTTTAAACCAATCATAATCGTCTTGGGCGGCGCTAAGCTCCGGACGCAAAATGGTCTCGGGAAAGAACTTGTTTTGGTGGAACATTTGCAGCCCCGCAAAAGAAAACCCCACTTAAAATATTTAATGAAGTGAACTGTTCACACAATACAGTAACGAGAGCTATTCAAATTAGCTGATACATGGTTAAACCTCATTTGCTCTTACCAGTATGTCTCCGTGTGTACTTCGTCCACAGCAATCAAGCCACGTGTCGGATGTCACACTTCAACTGTCTTAATTTCCCAGCATAGATGCTTTTAAAAAAAAAAAAGCTGCAATTATATCACATTTGCGTCTGTAAGAGTGTGTTTACATGCATTTAAGTATCCATGTGTTGCACATGTTTACAACATAACCCTGGTTCCAGATACCTGAATTTGCTAACTGCAGTCCTCGATGGGTTTAGGAAAAACCTTACGGGGAAAGGGCGCCTTAAATGCCGGGAGACGCGCCACAGTAACACGCGGGACAAAACGCCGTGTGTTGTTTGACCCATCCACCACCCCGACCAACCTCCCTACGCAGACTTTCGGCTTTTTATATCACTCCCTACCATTTTCGTGCTGTGGCCACAAAATATGCTTCCCATTGAAATACATTACTTCACATTTTCGTGTTGTCCGACACGTAAAAACCGACAAAAACGTCTCCGTGAACACGTATCAATAGATTACAATAACGTCACATTTACACAAACTGCCATGAGACCGGGCTGGAAATAAATGGACTTGAGATTTGATACTTGGACTGTCGGAAATCCCAAGGCTGTGAGTTTGGAGTCTCCACCACATCCCAAGAACATTTTGACCAATACTTTTTTATTCTATTTGTTCCGTTAATTTATAAGTGTAATAGTAAAATTTCAATCCACACATTGTTTCAAAGCTTTTCCCACACTCGCCTAAAAGCAGTGATTTAAATTTGTCAGAATTAATGAATTAACAGATAAAATACACTCATTTATTCAACCCTTTAAAACATTATTAGTCTTGGGGCGACCTCTAGCTCACTCAGTAGAGTGTGCGCCCTATGTAGGCTGAGTCCTTTGCAGCGGCCCGGGTTCAAATCCGACCGGTGGCCCTTTACTGCATGTCTCCCCTTTCCTGTCTTCAAGCTATCCTGTCAATTAAAGGCCATAAAGCCCAAAAATAACCTTAAAAAAAAAAAAAAAAAACATTATTAGGCTATAGATAAGCCAGTTAACACACCCAAGAAAACTATTTACACTGTTTATTGGCCCCCAAAGTCCACTGGCTTTTCTAGAGTTACAGAAGTATTAAGTAATTTAGTGTCGAGACAGGGAGTGTTTCTTCCGATACAGAGTGAGTTTTTGCTCAGCAGTTGAAGAAGTATTTGTTTAGTCACTGGTATTGATCTGCAAACCCTATCAACCCTCTGCAGACGGGGATTTTGTGCTGCCCGGGCAGTAACAATCTTACTTATTGCTCCTCCGAAGCAAAGCAGAATGAGGTTGAATTAATAAAGTCAACGGGCAGGAAGGCAGACAGACAGACAGACAGACAGGCAAGACAGTCAGACAGGTGATCAGATGTACGGTATGGTTCGGCCAGGCGAGCAGAAAGTTGCTTTGCTGCAGAGACAAACAGTCGGATAGTGTAACAGGCAGACAGACTGAGCAATGAAGCAGCCACGCAGGAAGGGTCAGTTAATCACGGAGGGATTTCCTGAGCAGGGCTCAGAATGGCGTGCCACTAAAAGGCCGTATGGTCCTGTGGACTGCAGCGTGCTGGGCGGGGGACTTCCTGCAAGTCTCGCTTCCATGAAAAGGACTCCGAGGTGAGGATGCTGGCGTTGTCACGGCAGGCCTCTAACAATGCGGACTAGGAAACACAGAGTGAGAGTGTTTTGCATTTTCCTGATGTAGGATTTAGGATTTAAATGTGTTAATACAAACATGCAACGTGGAATTACAAGGTATGTTATTGTGATAGGGAGCTCGTAGAAAAGTAGAGCTCCACTCTAAGACAGGGGTCTTCAAAATTTTTTAAGCTAAGGACCCCTTAACTAAAAGAGAGACAGAGCAGGGATCCCTTACTAAATTTGTTGTTTAAAATGAAGTTGCATATTAAACTGGGCCAATAACGTGTAGGGAAGCCTAAAGCCTTCATACATACCTTTTTAGTAAATATAATACTAAGCTATTTAAATAAGAATTGTCGGCATGGTTTTATAAATCATGCTTTAATGTTAAACATACATGTGGCTCAGTGATTCCTTAGAATGAACTGTATCTGTGGATGACTACCTTAGTGACTACCTTACCTATAGGCAAGTAAGCTTAACAATAATGTGTTTGTTTTTTCACTAATAGGCTGATTTATATTTGCTAAAAACATGTTGGATTCATGTTAAGATGTTTTCATTTTTTCACTTTCAAAAATTAACAATATTTTGGTGGCCCCCCTGCAGTAACTCAGAGGACCCCCTAGAGCAGTGTTTCTCAAATGGGGGTAAGGGTACGTGTACCCCAAGGGACTGTAGGGGGTACGTGAGCGCTGTTTTGCCGCTGATTTGAAGTCTGTCACTTTTTCAAAGGTTTTTATCGCTTTTGGTCACTATTTTTGACCTGTTCTTGCCTTCCTGCCTTCCTTCCTTCCTGCCTTCCTTCCTTCCTTCCTTCCTTCCTTCCTTCCTTCCTTCCTTCCTTTTTTTTTCTACTGTCTTCTTTTTTCTCTCCAAATTTCTCAACGTTTTTGTCGCTTTTTTTCAAAAAACAATTCCGCCTTTTTCAAGGTTTTTGTCACTTTTTTTCGAAGTTTGTCTTCCTTACTGTTTCTGCCTTCCCTGTTCTACCTGTAAAGCACTTATGGTCAACTGTTGTTCATTTAAATGTGCTATACAAATAAAATGACTTGACTTGACTTCCTTCTTTCTACTGTTTAAGTCTTTTTTGTAGCTGTTTTCTAAGTTTGTGTTACTATTTCCCATCTATTCTTGCCTTACTTCCTTCTTTCTACCGACTTTTTCCAATAGTTTTTTCATTAGCATTTAAATGTGTTTCAGTTACATGGCTGTTGTTTGGAAACCTATCACTGGTCAGGGGGTACTTGGCTTAAAAACACTATTCAAATTGGGGGTACATTATTAAAAACAATTTGAGAACCACTGCCCTATAGGTCCCGGAGCGCCTGTTGATCTCTGCCCTAAGAGATGATGACATGGATGATAATAGAATCAAAGGGCCGAGTCACAACATAGCAAAACAAATACAGGACTTGGAATAGCAATTTAAAGATGCACTAATGAATTGATTAAAAATAACGAATGCACGGAAAAGTATCATTCAACTCTGCAGTTCTTAAAGCTATACTGCGTGGTTTCTGTCTCCCCCATGAGGAATTCTAAGTAATGACAACAACACTGTCAGCGCATCCACATGATACAAGCCTGCCGTGACCGAGCACCGCCTTTAAGCTTTAAGTAACATGATCATGGAGGAGGTTCCCTTACTTGACTGAAGACCCTCAAAGAGTCGGTGCAGACAGGTGGTCTGGTGTTATCTGTTCAGTGTTTACTCACTGGGTTATTTTTACAGATATTTCATATTTGATGTCATTCTCTCATCACATTGGAAAGGAAACATCCCGCTACCATAAATGGAAATTCCAGACAGGCTTTCAATGTTAATTTGATGGAAATTTTCTTCTCAGATAACAACTTCCTGAGGAATGACACACACACACACACACACACACACACACACACACACACACACGCACGCCTCTGCTGAGATACAACATGCATAAACACAGAATCATACCCCACACAGTCACATAACGGCACAAATATCACATACAATAAAAAAAAAAGTACACACCGCTGTACGCGGAAATGTGTCAGACACACGGTCAGGAAGAGGTCAGCCATCTTGGCTCCGCTCACGTAATGGTGGGTTTTCCGTTCTGTGGAAACACTGTTAATAACCAGTAACCAGCTAAATGCCAGTAAGTGTTGACTCGGCGTATGATGGAAACTTCCACATTCATGTAACGTGATGTATAACACATTTAACATTAAATAATCCAGATCAGTACCAGGAAGGTAATGTCTAGATTTCCACTTTTAACTATTCACGATTGTTCACATGTAATTTAGGCTGTAAACTTGGGAATCGGATCACCAAAGACAGATTTTAAATAGTGTTTCCTATACTATTTCCAGTCCACTGGGATGAAAAACTAACAATCAACTTTCATTGTGAAAGAAGTAGGTCAACCTTTTGGGAAATATGCTTAAAGCAGTATATTATCGCGAGAAAGAGGGTCTTTTCACAAAACTGGGCCGACCATGCAGTAAAATGGCGCAACCATTTAAAAAAATTGGTGCTACAAGACCAGAGGAAAAAGAAGAAAAGAAGCTGTGGTACTCTCTTTTGCTCCAAAAAAAGAAGACGTTGTAGTTGTGTTTAGTGCTATTAAGGATGAGTTAGCATTTAGTGCGTCCAGTTCTGTTAGCTGAAGTCTAACTGTGGTACAGTACACCAAATAGCAACATTTGTGTAAATATTGCGCAACACATTTTGAGTGACGGTAGGACGGAGAGATAAATCCAATAAAAATCAAATGAAATGAAAGTAAAATAAACAATAATTGTACTGGAGATAAGGACTTCCTGCAAACTGAAGAGTTCTACAGTCAAAAAGGCTTCATCAAACTCAGTCAAAATGAAAGTGAAAGAACATATACCCCAGGTTGAGCGTAACCATAGTGACCTAACCTTTATTAAGGTTTTTGTTATCCTTCGCAAACAGCCTGTTCATCAGTCCTTGTCCTCCACCCACAATGATATTTCTTCTTGATTGTCTTTCTTTGCTTAACCCTTTTGTTGTCTTCCCGTTGACTATAAACTTGTTGTCCTCCCGGGGGTTTTTGTCCCTTTTTTTTATGTTTTTCCCCCACTACCACTATTATATAAACCATTAATACCAAGTTGTTACAACCAGTTTTACAATTCATGGAATTCATGGTCAATAAACTTTTCTTTTGTTAAAAAAAAAGCAGAAATTATGATTTATTTTGAGTAATAGTTAAGATCAACGGATGATGAGTGGATGATCACAGACTGGTAAATGTCAAAGTTTAGTTTTGAAACCATTTAAAAAAAAATTTCAAATGCTATTAAATTGAATAAAAGGCCCCAAATTCAATAAAAGTACTGAACTAATCATTAATTTTACTTGCGTCATTTTCGGGCAATTTTGTTGATGGAAAACCAAATTTCTGATACTGAAACTTTGAAAACGGGTCAAATTTGACCTGAGGACAACACAAGGGTTAAATAAAGGTTCCATTTTTAATGAAAGTAATCCTTATGTCTTTTGTAATCCTCCTTTCTTTCTGTAAGTGTGTGTGTGTGTGTGTGTGTGTGTGTGTGTGTGTGTGTGTGTGTGTGTGTGTGTGTGTGTGTGTGTGTGTGTGTGTGTGTGTGTGTGTGTGTGTGAGAGAGTGTACGTATGTATGGGTCTTGACATAAGAACTGTGTGCATGTCTGTCTAACAGACTTCTACATCTTTCTACAAATTAAAATGTAATTTTAGATTTTTAGGGGTAATTTGGACCATTTCAGGAGCCCTTCAATCCACACGTCTTCTCCCCTGCTGGAGGCTGGTGGTGGCAGGCACTTACAGAAGATGATGGCATAATTTCCTCCATTTTAGCTCCAGCCAGTTTAGTGTCTTTCTCTCAACTCTTGAATTTTCTCATAGCTTTACTCTTTGTTGCCACAGATGTTTACCATGCATTCAGGGGTGTCCTGGCCCCATATACCATGGACACTTGCCAAATCATTATTTTTGGGGGACATGGTATGGCGGAAGATGTTGTACTTTTTAAAGTGCCCATATTATGCTCATTTTCAGGTTCATAATTGTTTTTAGAGGTTGTACCAGAATAGGTTTACATGGTTACCATATATACCATATTTTTGTTGTTCTGCACATTGCTGCAGCTCCTCTTTTCACCTTGTGTTCAGGTCTCTGTTTTAGCTACAGAGTGAGACATCTTAACTTCTGTAACATCTTTGTTGGCAGTTACACATGCGCTGTAACTAGGTGAGGATTACATGAGCTAGCTAGCTGTTTCTCCCACTTCAGTCAGTACAAGGCAGGATTAGCTGGGAGACTTCTTCTAAATGAGGGCGCACTTCCAACTTTGCGTGGAATGCCTGCAGAACAGGGCCATGGAAGTAGTTCTATACAATTTATTTTCTAGATTAGGGTGAATTTGTGTGTGTTGTAGGAATGTTTTGCCATTGAGAATGAGCTAGCATGCTAACGGTTAGCCCCCCTCTTTTCGGCTAGTGACGTAGAAAGCCGTCAGCTCACCCGGAGACTGAAGGCAGGACACATTGAGAAACCATATCTCACTCCAAACAGCATGGATGTTTGTTTTTTTAAGTTTGTATGCGTGTGGAAGCACCAGAGACGTAAAATAACCCCAAATCCCAGAAAAAAAGAGTTTTTTTTTACTACTAAATCTACTTTACTGTACTTTAAAGTTAAATGCATCAATCTGGGCACTTTGAGAGCAAAATTAAGAGGCAACATTTGTCTGTATCGGAACAACTCTACGGAGTGACATCTAAACCAGATCAGTGGGTGTTATCCAATCAATGGCCAGAGCTGAGCTTGAATGGGGTTTTAAACAGCATAAACAGTGATTGGTCAGAAAAGTATTTGCAGTAAAAAGGCCTGTAGGAGCATTACATCAGGTCAGATGTGTTGTTAGACACGGTGTCCCAGCCGCAGGCGTTGATGGACTCTGGGCAGCGGGAGGTGCTGAAGCTGGTGTTGGTGTAGGATTTCCTGACAGGAACACTCAGACCTTTGACAGGGACCAGTGTGACCTTAGGTACAGGACGCAACGTTTCCATTCACAGCTCTGAACTCAGTAGCAAACTGCAGTTTATTTATAGCGTGCCAATGCACTTACAAAAAAATTAACAGACTATATATATAATCTTATATGTTATCTAAGCAAATATACAGCCTTCTGTATGGATACTTGTAGGGGTAAAGATCCCTAATAAGCAGCAATTTCTGTCATCCCATAACTTAAAACATTTCTAATGATAGCATAGATGTAACTGATAACACTTACAGTATCACATGTGTCAGTGATAATGATATTCATACCACAGGGATACGTAACTACTCAGATTAGTAGTAGCAGAGCTGTAACTAATGATATTTTGATGTGGTCAGTAACGCTGATGATAGCACAAATTTAACGAATAATAATCATAGCACAGGCTTAGAGAGTCCTTTACCGAGAAAATTAGCTGCCACCGTCTGTAAAAGGCCTCACATATCCTAAATACAAAGATACATAAATACATTGCACACCACAACACAACTACACGAGACACATCCACACACCCCCATACACTTAATAATTATGTGTCTTATTTGAGTGCCACTATGGCAGAGGGATCAAAACTCCTTGGATAGCGTACCCGCTATCAGGCCAGGGGAGACGCAGAGGAGAGGATGCAGGAGAAAAGGTTGGGGTTGGGGTGGCCAGTAATTTAGGAGGCGTTGTGTCTGCGTTGCAGATGAGTTTGTCCCTGTTGCAGACCATAATCATGGTGAAGAAACAGCGGGAATAATAGAGGAGGATGGGTTGAGTTCTACTTTTGTAGAGCAGCAACAGAAAGTGCTTTGAGTTTGCGGATGTCAGGGAGTGTTTGTTAGCAGCGTTTGAGGATTTTTGTGGACGTCAATAATGATATTAAATGTCCCATTTAGCTTTGGGCCAGGATGTACAACACAAGTGCTCAGGAACTGGAACACGTTAAAATGAATGCAGACATTGTTGCTAGTTAAACATGTCAAAGTTAGATAACCGTTATTAGCAATGGGTTTGTTTCTGATCAAGCATATGGAGAATACAGTGTAAAAGTAGAAAGTAGACATTTAATTAAAATGTATTTTTAAAAAAATGCAAAAGAAAGCAGTAAGTCGATTAAAGAAAGTAAACAACAAAATTAACTTAGGACTTTTCAAAATGGAATGAAATTTAAAAACAAACTGTATGAAATGTTTTAGTTCTTCCTAGACGGTTCATGCTTGTGTTCGGTTTTTGAGTACCAAAATGAGCCACAGTGACTCCGGGTTGACTTCAGTCCCTCACCAGTGTCCACACTTGGATCAGGAGGGTGTCAGACACTGTTCCAGTGCAGGCCAACTGTCATGCTCGGTGTTTAGAGGAATTTTGGAACAGCAACCGCGCCGAATGCCTGGTAATAACATCTCTGAACATGGTGCCAGGGAGCTCCGCTGACCCTTGGCAATGTCCCCGGGTTTTCCGTCCACTGCCCAGAACAAAACAAGGCTTTGTTTATAGTGTGTGTCAACAAGTACAGTTGGAAGTGTCAGCTGTGGGGCGTCCCCGTGACTCAGCTGAATGAGGCGCCTGTCGAAACTGCGCATGAGGTGCTGCAAGCAAGGCTGCTTATTTTGTAATCATAACTTTAATAAATTGCTTTGTACATAGCTCATTCCCCAGTCCTTATATTTAATCTTGGCATCTGTTTTCTAGTAAAAACTATACAATGGCCAAAGGTATGTGGACACAAGAATATTGCACCCATATGTGGACTCTTAAGCTAAAGGCAGCATACAGTAATTTTAACAAATCACCATTGCTGTAGTGTTGATTTTAACTGTCATCCATCCATCCATTATCTGTAACTGCTTATCTTATTCAGGGTTGTGGTGGAGGGGGGGGCAGAGTGATCTCAGCTGACATTGGGCAAGGTAGCTAGATTATCAAAGGGCTGACACTAGTGCTACACAATATATAGTTTTTTGTTTGGTCATTTCCATATCAACTGGCACAATAAACGTGCCGTGAAAGACTGAGACATATTGCGAAAGACACTCAGAGATTTTTTGAGTTAGTTGAAAGAGAGTATCTAGTATTAGTGCTGCCTTTCATATTCAATTCAATGTTCAATTTGTTCAATAAAAGAATGTTGGAAATGATTTTTGTTTTAAATTCAACAAGCAATTTTCAGCAAGATTCAAGGAACGGCAAGAGACTCGTTTATGCCCAAATTATCAAGCGGCTTGGTTCGTAATGTCCTGCCTCCTGCACGCTCTAGGTTTAAAAACAGAACCCTCTTGCTGTGAGGCGACCGTGCTAACCACTGCACCACCATGCCACTTCAGCATGTTAAATTATGTTTGTTGAGCGATGCCCTTTCACTTAATTTCCTTTTTAATCTTACATTATCTGAGGAAATTTCCTGAGCGTGCAGTATGCTTTCGGTCACAGTTTCACTTACAAACAGGTGCAGACATTCGCATCTGCCCACTCCTAATACGCTCCTCTGCAGTTGGCTATCCATCAAAAAGAAAACGTGTCTGACAGTATGGTAATGTTCGGGTTTTAGCATGGAAATAAGGATGAACTCTAGAGAAGATAACAAGATGGAAAGAAGAAAGCAATCCATCAAGTAAATCCCCAAACAGCCATTTCTGCTTGTTATATCAACAACATTGGAGATGGAGCTGAATGGGCTTTTTTTTTTTCTTTTTTTTTTAAATTAATATATTTATTAATTTTCACATGAACAGTTCACAGATTCAATTCAGTATACAGATAAACAACCTTTTCTGAACACCCTCCCACCCTTGTCCCACACCCTAATAGACAGAACACTCAAATGTACAGTGTTACAAGGCACTCAGCTTGTATGTAAGAGAGAAGTTTTCATAAGTTAAAGGAGAATTCCGGCCAATTTTTACGTTAATCTTGATCGCTATAGCTACGCGAGTACTTTCGATAGAAAAAACCCCGACTCGTGCCCCGGGCGCTCCTTGGATTTTTATTGGGATGATTATCACAGATGCCTGGCTGAATACACTCACCGGACGGCAGCTAGCAGCTAACGGCTAACAGCTATCTGGCTGTACACACTCATCGGAGGGCAGCTAGCAGCTAACAGCTACTACAGCACTATTGTTTTTTTTAGGGGGGAATACACTTCAAGACGTGACATGACCTGTCCTCTGGAGGACATAGCCACACCACCACCGCTCCGTGGATTGTTTTTGGGATGATTATCACAGAAGCCTGTCTGAATACACTCACCAAACGGCAGCTAACGGCTATCAGCTAGCAGGGCAAGCTAGCTACTGGCAGGATCGAGACAGGGACCAGGGTAGGTGAATTTAAACAATGTCTGAGTTGAAAACGCATCTTGTTGACACGTAAGGGCCCTGTTCATGTGGCACAGACATATTAATTGCATATTGTGTCTGTTAAGAGGCACAAAGGCACTCTAAAACTTGCCCCGAGCACTGCCGTTTTAGCTCAGGGGACGCTTGTAGTACGTAGCTGCAGCTTCTCCGTGTTACCTGCACTGATTTGGGTCGGGGTTTTTTCTATCAAAAGTACTCGCGTAGCTATAGCGATCAAGATTAACGTAAAAATTGGCCGGAATTCTCCTTTAAAGTAGAGAAGGGTCACATTAACAGATCAGCATTTTCAATCAATGTGACATTTAAATTATTAACATATTCGATAAAACTGCCCCATATCTTTTGGAACATCAACGATTTTTTCTTTATATTAAACATTATCTTTTCAACCGGCACATAGGACGAAAGTTCTCTAAGCTATACAATATGACTGGGTGGTTCTTCTGATTTCCAGTGTGTAGCTATACATTTCTTCGCTGCTATAAGAGCCATTTTAACAAAACGTAAATTCTTCCTTTGATCAAGTTGGAGGGTCGATTCATCCCCCAGTAATATGAATCTCGGGTCATATAGAAGTTTGACCTTAATAATCTTATCAATAGTTTGTATTATATTTCTCCAATCATTTTCAAGTTTCGAACAAGTCCAAAACATATGCAATACAGTACCCACCTCTGTTTTACATCTAGGACAACAATCTGTATATGACTCGCTTATCTTGTGTAATCTTTCCGGTGTATAATATACCCTATGTATAATATTAAATTGGATTAATCTATGTCTACTATTATATGAAAATGTTAAAGCATTTTTACAGAGACATTCCCAGGTATCTTGATCAAAAGTACATTCTAGATCTTTTTCTAAATCAGAGTTAGTACGGACGGCTGCAGAAGGAGATCTATACAACATACGAATCATATCAATAAATTTAGGACCGAAATTCATTTTTTGCAATATAGCTATTAAATAAGGCCATTCTACTCGGGTCGAAAGCTTTCTCTGTGTCTAAAGAGAGAGCAATCAACGCAGAGTCAATTTGTTTCGCCGAATAAATAATATTCATAAACCTTTGTATGTTATCAAAGGAGGATCTATTTTTTATGAATCCAGTTTGATCCATGTGAATTAAGTTAGGCAAAACCTGTTCTAAACGTATAGCGATCATTTTAGTGAGAATTTTATAATCCGAATTGATCAGTGAGATTGGTCGGTATGAGGAAGGTAGATTCGGATCTTTGCCAGGTTTCAGCAAAACTGTAATTAAGGCCTGATTTAAAGTCTCTGGTAATTTTTTTTATGAATTGCCTCTGTATACATTGAAAGCATCGGATCAGCCAATTTCGAAAGGAAGGTTTTGTAGAAATCCATAGAGAAACCGTCCAAACCCGGTGTTTTACCTCCAGCCAGTTTGTTAACTGCAAGATGAATCTCTTCTTTTGAAATTTCTTTCTCGAGTTCTTCTCTGTCATTGTCACATAAGACTGGGATATCCAATTTGCTCACAAACTTTTGGATTTCTTCTTCATCTACTCCTTGAGACTTGTACAGTAATTTATAGAAGTCTAAGAATTCTTGATTAATCAATTTAGGGTGTTTAATAATTTTTTGGCCTGGTGAGCATATTGTAGTAATAGTTTAACTAATTTCTTCTTTCCTTATCTGCCACACTAACACTTTTCCAATCTTATCCCCATGTTCATAATATTTCTGCCGTGTTCTAAGAAGCGCATTTTCGGCTTCTCTAGAAGTCATAATATTGTATTCCAATTTTTTTGATTGCAATTTAGAAGCAACTGGGCATCATTTAGTCTTGAAATGATCTCTTTCCATTGTGAAAATTTCTTTTTCTAGTAATTGTAACTTTTATTATATATTTTTTTCATACTGGAAGAATAATTGATAATTTGGCCCGGTAAAAATGCCTTCATAGCCTCCCAAACTATGCCCGAAGAGGCAGAATTCCTGTTTGTAATCATAAAGTTGTCTATATTATTATTTATGAAGCTCACCGCATCAAAACTGTTCAGTAAATGGTTGCTGAATCGCCAAAGCTTACAATTCGGCAATTCCGAAGGATGTTGCACTGAAATAAGTAAAGGGGCATGATCTGACAATATTCTAGGTAGATATTCACATAAGTCAATCAAATAGTCCTTCGCTTTTGGAATGAAAAAATAGTCAATTCTGGAGTAATTATTATGCCTATGCGAGTAGAAAGAATATTCTTTTTTTATTTTATTCTTAAATCTCCATATGTCGATCAAATTAAAACTTGATAATTCGTATTTTAGAGCCAGGGCAACTTGACTTAATGCTAACACTTTGGTAGACGATCTATCTAATACTGGGTCCATAACTACATTAAAGTCCCCTCCAATCATTAGTTCTGCCATAGAACATGCAAATTTGAAAAATAGATTGTGAATAAAATCAGCACCCTCTATGTCAGGACGATATACATTCGCTATTGTTATTCTCTGCATAGCAATTATTCCTCTTAGAATAATATATCTACCGGATTTGTCTTTATCAACAGATTCCATTTGAAAGGGTATATTTTTGTCAATGAGTATAGCCACCCCTCTGGATTGTGACGTAAACGAAGAAAAAAAAAAACTGTCCAGGACACTGCCTTTTAAGATTTTGATTTTCGGAATCGGTCAAATGCGTTTCTTGTAGCAGAGCAATGCCAATAATATTTTTTCTAAGGTATAGCATTAATTTTTTCCTTTTGATTCTTTGATATAACCCATTTACATTCCAAGTAACATACTTGTATTTTAATGTATTTGACGTTAACTGCAAATTATTTGTTATATTTGCATTTAGATCTTACGGAACTGATCTCTACCCCACACATAAATAAAATAACTGAAACATGTGTTCTGTCCATCTCCCCCATTACTCCCACCACTTCCCCAAACGAAGTGTGAAACTTTAAACCCCCATGACTGATTGTGCACCGCAACATACAGTCGGCTTACTCACCAGAGTTTATCCGTTAATGTTTATTGAAAAAAATAAAATAAAAATAAATCCACTCACCCCTGTGGCTTAAGTAACTTTACAGTTATTCTTACAGTTTTTGGGTGATTACTTTAGTAGAGTTTAGTGTGGATCACTGGAATGCTTCGAGACGTCATTAGCTAGTGTCTTATCCGGCAATCAAATGTGGATGGTGTTGTCGAAAAAAAGTCACTGCTGATGCTTTGGAGTTGAAGGATCTTTGTCCCTCCGGCAGATGAATCCTCAACGTTTCGGGATGAAGCATAGCATAAGTGACGTTGTTATTGCGTAGATGTCTTTTGAGTGCGCTGAATTCTTGTCGCTTTCTGAACAATGTCGATGACATGTCACGAAATATCATGACGGTAGAGTTGCCATAAGTGAGCTTGCCCTTTTCTCTTGCCGCATTGAGAATCTTAAGCGTGTCACCATACCGAAGTAGACGAATCACAATAGCTTGTGGCTTGCCATTTTCTGCTGGTCGTCGTTGCAAAGTGCGATGAGCTCTTTCAATTTCGTAGGTCTCGTCCTCCTTCCCCAGAATCTTAGGCAGCCATTCCTTCATAAAGTCTACTGGGTTTCTCCCTTCCACTCCCTCAGGGAAACCCACCCGATGTAGATTCTGACGGCGAGATTGATTTTCGAGTTCATCAATTTTGTCTTTCAACTGTTTGATTTTGCCGTCAACAGCCATCTTGACATCCGCGACATCCGTGTGGAGGCCTGTTAATGCTTCTTCCATATCCATCTGCTTTGTTACCACCTCCACCATTTTCAGATTTGTTGATTGTAGGTCATTGCTCATTTTCTCCACGGTTTCTGCGAATTTACTCAGGCGTCCATCGATTAACTCCTGGATCCTGAGAAATCCCTTTTCCATTTCTGCATGAAACCATGGCGGAGGGTCCACTAACTGCAGTCTCGTAACGTTAGCTTGAGCATCATCCTTCTTGTTGTCCGTTTTCTTTGGATTCGGCATATTTATCAGGATGTTCAAAGTGCAACAAAATTGTTGTATTAAAGAAAATACTTTCGTCGAATGAAAAGCCTTTAGATAGGATTATTTAGACGAAATTATTCGGGAGCTCCGTGCACCACGTTTCACTCCAGCGCCGCCATAACTGGAAGTCCCTGAATGGGCATTTTGTAACAAACAGCTCTCATCTATCAGTTAAGTGAACCAGTTGGTGCTTCAAACTTCACACTTTCTCATTTTGTCTTTTGGAGATGCTTTTCCCCAATTCGTTCTCCCAATTTGTAATGCCTAATTTGATATGTGCTACAGTATTTGTCTCTGCTAGCTGTACTGTTAGCCTGGAGAGTGCTACCTGCAGAACAGAATATGAGGTTCTTACTATCTCCCCTGACAAGACTAAGCTGCTAGCAGCGACAAGGTTGAGATCCCTCAATGGCTTCCCCTCAACAAACACGGCTTATTGTGATCCGGAAATGCTTTGTTTTTTAGCGAAAATAGTTGTTTGGATTTCCATGAGCTGACCAAGCGGCAACTTCCGAGCCTAGAAAGTGAAGCCAATCCAGAAGTGCCCTCAAACCTGCATTCTATCTAATTTCCAGCAGGGGGTCTCAATTGCTACTTTCAAGTCATGATGTTCATTTTGTAAATTATGTTCCCATTTATTTTATAATTGAAGATAACCTGTCAATCATGACAAAGGCTTAGCAATGCTAACCATGGCACTTTGACCCTCTCGCTGTGTGTTTTCACTTCATCAAAGTTAATTGGAACATTTGGTCGCCTAGAAATGTCTTGTTCAGCGTTTGGTACCTTGCCAACCAAAGCTAGCTAGCTAGCGCTAGTGTTAGCTGGTAACTTAAGGGAAAGTCTGCCAATTTTCGCCTAGCTCTATGTACTGCCGTACATGCAGATGAACGGCGGCAGTACACAGAGGTCCGGAAAAACTCTGCTGGACAACTCGCGTCAGCCGGTTGCAAATCTTTAGCGTTTACCTTAGCGCAGCGCCATTGAAACCATACAGAACGCCGGCACACTTTTATGGGTCGTTTTAAAAGGAGGGCATAAACGACCTATATCATATGGTTCAGAGGACTTGTTAGCTAAAATAAAACTTGAAGTACACAAAAGTGAGACATAAATATTGTTCCCCCAAACCCACAGACTCCTCTAAATCAAGATAAGGATCATTTGGCCAAAACAAAAAAAAAAGTTTGAATGACAGAACCATACCGCCAAGGAATTCAGGGCCCAAAAGGTCTGCCTGTTCGCTGGAGTTTTTAACCGTTGGTTTTACGAGGTGTACTCCCTTATAATGAAATCTTTAATAATTCATTACATGTATATAGCGCTTTATCATAGACACTCAAAGTGCTTCAGGGAAGGGGGCTACTCTCTACCACCACCAATGTGTAGCACCCACCTGGATGATGTACGACTGAAGACACTCACCACACTTCAGCTTGGTAGAGAGGGAGAGGAACATGGTTTTAGTGGTGGGGGAAACCAGAGCATCTGGAGAACATGCTAACTCCACACAGAAAGGCCCGGGATGAAAAGGGTTCAAACCCAGTACCTTCTTGCCTGCTGTGAGGCCACAGTGCTAACCATTGGGCCACCGTGCTGCTTTCAAATGTGTGTGTGTGTGTGTGGATGACCCACTACTTCACACACTTAGATCATTCCTATGTGCTAATAAAGAGCAGCTCTAACCAGACTCCCGGTTAATTGATCGTTAATTGATAAGACCATGGGAGGCTGCTTGAGTGAGGATCCGCAGCCACGGATGTTTACTTTCACAAAGAAGAAACCAGGATTTAAGGATTTAATCAAGACATTCGTTCCTGTGAGGAAGCCGTGGCTGTGATGGGTTTGTTGTTTTAGCAGGAATGATGACTGTAACCTTCATGCTGTTAGTTGAATTACACAGAGACAGAAGGGGATTTGCTGTGATGCGTACATTAAGTCATATGTTCTTGTTTATGAGATGAAAATACCATCACTCTGATTCAAAACCGTAGTACAGATGTGTGGCACGCTGGCAGCCGCAGAATTCATGGAGACTTATACATTTACACGCAGGCTGGTGTCAGCCTGCTTGCCTGAAAGAGCCAACTACAGAAGCACAAACACTGGGGAGGGAAAAATTTCCCGGATCCTCTTTGTCCTCAACAGAGCCGTAAAAAATGATTATGCGCTTGTTGACTCTTTATTCAGAAATATCGGTATTATTTTCCTAAACAGTTTCCTGTGTGTAGAGAAAACTTGCATATCAGTTTGTCAACAGCATCACAATACGATAAAATGACATCATTATGGTTTAAGGTTAACATTATTGCATGGAATGACATGACCGGCTGGTCACATGACGCTGGCTGGCTACGAGCTTGATGACGTCGAGTGGCAGTCGCTAGTCGTTTAAGCCGCTACAGAGCTTCGTGAAGCCGGCTACAGACCTCCGTCACAGCTCGGTAGTGTCAGCAGTTAGTAGTCTAGCCTGGCTCCGCCCTCCTAAGTACTCCCACTAAATTTTCATTTTCCTTCTGTACTTCGTCTGGGTTTGCGGTATATTCTTGGGTTTTCTCCGGCCAAATCTTTACCGTTTCAATCAGCGAACAGAGGGAGTGGCTGAGAACGATGACGTTGAGGTCGAGCGCTAGTTTGAGAGTTGTAGTTCCCTAATGGTGGCGGAGAAAGATGCGAGCGAAGCCATTCGTTCCGATGTGGCAACGCTGCCGAATATCCAGAAGTTAAACCCCGAGCAAGACCTATCTTTAGTGAGTTTCGTTGGGGGGCCGTGATGTTGTGGCCCTCCTCCCCACGGGGTTCGGGAAAAGTTTGATTTTCCAGCTCGCTCCGTTAGTGGTGAAGGAGTTGGCTAAGGCGAACGCTAGTGATGCTAAAGCCGACGTCACGACCAAGCGTTAGCGATTGGTTATGGTAGATCCAGGGTGGCTCTGGGCAGATCCAATAGTTTTAAACTTCAACAGAGTACCCGCCTTCAAGAAAGTTAACACTTGTCAATGGAGAGAGGCCAGACTCTCTGAACTAATGAAATGGACCAGAGTCTGGTAGGACCAGGCTAGTGTACCAGAGTCTGGTAGGACCAGGCTATTAGTAGATGTGTTTAGCTGAAAATAGGTGACTTTGAGCCGGGTACAGAGCGCCGTGAGCTGCCACTTTGCGGATATTACGGTTAAATTAAGTCCACAAAATATGAGTGTTGAATGATGAAAATTACGATTAGGCACCAAAACGACTTGGAAAAAGATCGTGGTTTGGATTAAAACACTCCTAAGGAACGTGCATTTCCTGGGTGAAAGGCTTTAGTTTTCCCCGGGAAGCAAATTCCGCTCCCTGGCTTGAAAGTCATGTATGTTAACACCTACCCCATACACCCTGACCTCCTCCCAACTCAGCCAGCCGTGTTCTTATACTGCGGCCGTCAATGTAGTGAATACAGCAACAAAAAAAAAAAGTGGAATACTTACGAATTACTTTACTTTTCGTAGCTTTTTGAACGAATTGTTCATAAGAACAGGCTGTGCCGTCTACAGAAAAGGAATATATTGTTGGTTTGGACATCAGGGCGATCATTGTGATCACTGTGTACGTTTACATGTTAATCCACTTTATTTTACTTTATATTAGCCTAGATACGCTCTTTACTTCAACCGGTCTATAATATAACCTCATCAAGAAATAATAAGAAATTGAAATGTTTTTCTTTACCCTCCCTCCACCACTCCTTCCCTTTCAGAAGATGTGAGTATCTGTAGTGCTTTTCACAAAAATCAAAGACACTTTAGAGAGTAAAAAAAAAAAAAAAGATAACCACACACATAATCAAACATTTAAGGCAGTTCTGAAAAGTTGAGGTCTGACTTGTGATTTGAACATGGACATCAAATAATCCAGTATTCTTTCCATCCCTGTGACAGCCCAAAAGATATTAAATTTACAATGATATAAAACAGAGGAAAAACCAAACCCAAAATAATCAAATCACAGAAGAAGAGAAGCTGGAACCAGAGAACGTTACTTGTATAAACTTGATAAAGGTCTTAAATTGTTAATCTATTTTTAAAATTATTGTTGATTTGAGGCTTATAGACTCATTGTTTTGTTGTCATTGTCTAGTTTTGATGGTTAAATATTGACTCTGGGCTGAAATTCCAGGCTCCATGCTGTACTCCACGTATAGTAAACACAGAAACTGTCTTTTGCACTCAAACACACGCACACAGATGAAGTGATAGGGCTGCAGTGTTCAGAAGAAGGGACGCAGTTTGAAGAGAGCAGGCCGCTTCCTGTCCTGCTGCATCGGAAATACCAGCCCAGAAGCCTCTGAGGCTGCATTCAGATTAGACTGAACACACACACACACACACACACACACACACACACACACACACACACACACACACACACACACACACACACACATACACACCCCATAGCATACACGCAAGCAGCAGTGAAAATGTAGCGTGGCTGAACTTGTAAGAGTAAACGCAACAAGACATCCCATCCTCACGTACTGCCTGCATCAAACACGAAATAACACATATACACACGCTCACACACACACATATGTACACATATCACACATAAACACTGCACACACACACATACACAAACTCCCATCCGCTGGGAGTATTGTTGGATTCTTTCTCCTCTGACGCCCATGAGGCTCTTGCTTGGGAAAAGGAAATGCAGTCTTGTGTGACCTTTATACACACCAGAGAGAGAGAGAGAGAGAGAGAGAGAGAGAGAGAGAGACTGGCATACAGTGAGAGAGTCTTTTTCTTCCCAGAGCCAGAGGTCAGGCCCTGAGCTCTGCTTTATTCCTGATTTCTAGAGTCAACATCTTGTCAGCTCCAGAGACTTGCAGGCCTTTCCCCCGTGTGACTCTGATATGGCGCTTTAAGCGCTTGCAATGAATACATATGAGATATAAATACAAGTGCAGTAAAATAGGTTGAAATACAAATGGTGGGGGAGTTATTTATTGGCTGGAAAGTTCTTTCCAAAAGTTTTTTTTTTTTTATGACTACGCTACTTAAAGTCTGTTACTTCAGAAGCTCAGAGAAGACATTTACTTTAATGCTGCAATAATAAAGGGCAATGAAGTGAAAAAAGATGGTACTATATATGTAAAAAATAACACTGTAATGGCTTGCCAGCAAAGATCATTACAAATCACATTTCATTTAGCTGAAGCTTTTATCCAAAGCCACATCCAACAAATGCATTCCACCTTGAAGGATCAAACTCAGAAAAGCATGAATTAATCACGTAGAAGTAGTTTAGCTTCAAATAAGCCAAAAGTGCCACATGTAAGTAAAACATGTCTTTTATATACAGTGGGGGAAATAAGTATTTGACCCCTTGCTGATTTTGCAGGTTTGCCCACTTACAAAGAATGCAAAAATCTACAATTTTAATCATATGTACATTATAACAGTGAAAGACAGAATCCCAAAGAAAATTCCAGAAAATCACATCATTTGAATTTATTAAAATTGATAACCATCTGATGAGGAAAAACAAGTATTTGACCCCCTGGACAAACAGCATGTTAATATTTTGTAGAAAAGCCATTATTGGTCAGCACAGATGTCAAACGTTTTTTATAGTTGGTGACAAGGTTTGTGCACATTTCGGCAGGGATGTTGGCCCACTCCTCCCTGCAGACAGCCTCCAAATCATTCAGGTTCCGAGGTTGTCGCCTGGCAACTTGAATTTTAAGCTCCCTCCAAAGATTTTCAATTGGATTCAGGTCTGGAGACTGGCTAGGCCACTCCAGAACCTTGATGTGCTTCTTCTTCAGCCACTCTTTTGTTGCTTTGGCGGTGTGCTTAGGGTCGTTGTCGTGCTGAAACACCCATCCTCAACCCATCTTCAGCTCTCTCACTGAGGGAAGGAGATGTCGGTCCAGAATTCCACGATACATGGCCCCGTCCATCCTCCCCTCAATACGATGGAGTTGTCCCGTCCCCTTGGCTGAAAAGCACCCCCAAAGCATGATGTTGCCACCACCATGCTTGACGGTGGGGATGGTGTTCTTTGGGTTGTACTCGGTGTTCTTTGCCCTCCAAACACGACGAGTTGAGTTGAGGCCAAAAAGTTCTATTTTGGTCTCATCTGACCACATCACCTTCTTCCAGGCCTCTTCTGAGTCGTCCAGGTGGTGAATGGCGAACTTCATGCGGGCCTGTACATGTTTCTTCTTGAGCAGGGGGACCTTGCGTGCGCTGCAGGATTTCAATCCATTGTTTTTCCTCATCAGATGGTTATCAATTTTAATAAATTCATATGATGTGATTTTCTGGAATTTTCTTTGGGATTCTGTCTTTCACTGTTAGAATGTACATATGATTACAATTGTAGATTTTTGCATTCTTTGTAAGTGGGCAAACCTGCAAAATCGGCAAGGGGTCAAATATTATTATATATATTATTTCCCCCACTGTATTTTCATGTGGTCTTAACCTCAGCGTTGTATTCGGGGAGCGATATTACAAATCTCACTATGAACCACATACATTGTCGTTCATTTTATAGTTAAACGTCTGAGGATAAACTTTAACACAGATTTGTATTCTTATTGTATAATTTCGACTGACATTTTCAGGAACACATAGTCAGGGAAACTTGCCAAAAAGTCATGAAAAAGTCATGGAAAAGTATTGGTTAAAATGCATATGAACCCTGGTACATGTACTTAGTTACATTCCATCACCGGTGCTTTTCACTGGTTAGCAGTTGCTTCCTGCGTCTGGTTGAAGATACTAGTACTTGCATGGAACGAGCTCTCCATTGACATCAGGACAAAGTCTGAAAGTCTACACATCTTCCGCCACAGGCAAAAAAAAAAAAAAAAAGATATATACATATATAAACACATAACATCATCTTCTTGGTTAAGGTGCAGCCATTAGATGTGTTTTTATCCTATGGCGGGAGATGTGTAGACTTTCAGCTGTCCTGATGTCAATGGAGAGCTCGTTCCACGCAAATACTAGTGTCTATATACACATATATATATATATATATATATATACATATATATATATATATATATATATATATATGTATATATATATATATAGACACTAGTACTTGCGTGGAACGATCTCTCCATTATATATACAGTACATGCTTTTACTTAAGTAACATTTTCAATGCAGGACTCTTACTTGCAACAGAGTATTTTCACTGTGTGGTATTAGTACTTCCACCTCTGTAATTAACCAGGTATAATATGGGCAATTTGATTGGTGACCCTGGCCAAAATGTTGCAGTAGAACGTGAGAAATACATATAGTCTTTGACTTGTTTGTTGTGCTGTATATTGAATGTTTCCCCCAACCAGATGTTTTCCGAGCTTCTTGAACCTACGGACCAACTTATCAGGCCTCGGAAATCTTCTCAGAAATGTTGCCAAAGGGAAGAAAAAGAAAAGTTTCGACCTCTTTCTTCCTCTCCTACTCTTCCTCCTCTTGCTCTGTTACTCTCAGGCAGACTGTGGAAAAGTCCATTAGTTGTTTACGTACTCCCACTTTCTCCCCCTCCACTTGTGAATTAATGTAGCGAATCATGCAGGCCGCTCTCCTCTTTTCTCCTCTCCCTCCGAGGGAGTTATTCACATTTAAAATCCCATAATCAAACACCTACGCGTTAAATGGAAGGCCATTAACGCTAATGGTATGTCTTGGACGGAGCCAAAATGAAACCTTGAAGAACTACACGCTATTACGGCATGGCAAGGACTTTCTCCTTCATCGTGTTGAGACGTATCGGTCTTCCATTTCGTCTGAAGTGGCTCTTTTCCAAAGCCCGCCGCCGACGCCAACGCCAACAGCTATGAGCAGGTCAGAGAGCAGAGCCGGTGGAAAGTCTTCAATCTCGGAGATGAGAGAATCTGGTTAACTTCCTCATTACTTTCTCTTTCTGATTTCATCATCAGAGGGTTGGGATGCAGGGCCCCGGTAGAGGAGAACATTGATTTGTATCATGAACTTTACTACATGTAGAAGTCCTCAAACCTTTTCGTGCTTGACAAAAAGCTGGATATTGTTACATTTGTGTGTGTGTGTGTGTGTGTGTGAGCTTGTTTAACTATATTTGTGGGGTCCAAAAAACAGGAGTCCAGTATACTTGTGGGGCCCCGACAGCTATGTGGGGCCAAAATGCTGGACCCCACAAGTTTAAAGGGCTGTTTGAGAGTTAAGACTTGGTTTTAGGATTAGGGTTAGAATTAGGTTATGGTTAGGGTGATGATAAGGGTTATAAGGTTAGGCATTTAGTTGTGATGGTGAAGGTTAGGGTAAGGGTTAAGGTTAGGCATTTAGTTGTGATGGTTAAGGTTAGGGTAAGGGATAAGGTTAGGCATTTAATTGTGATGGTTAAGGTTAGTGTGTGTGTGTGTGTGTGTGTGTGTGTGTGTGTGTGTGTGTGTGTGTGTGTGTGCGTGCGTGCGTGCGTGCGTGCGTGCGTGCGTGCGTGCGTGCGTGCGTGTTGGGAAGAGGTCCCCCCACCTCTTGGTTTTAGGAAGTGGGAACGATTGATCTGATGTTTTGTACTTCGCTTGCATTGAATATTTATTGTTTTGCCTAACTGCCCAGGGACTACGGGGCAGAAAATAGTAATTGGAGTACAACCTGGTACAACGCCTCTCTCCTTGTTCTTATACAGCCTGGTCTCACAGAATTCCGTGAAATGATCACGAACTGTTAACACAGCATCTTCTTTTCCTAACCTCAACCATCCCATTGTTGTCCCACGTGTCATGGAAACGTAAGCCCACCCACGACCTTTTCCTTAACCTAAGGGGCCGTGTTCATTTCACGGAATTCTGTGAGATCAGGTTGTCTTATGTATACAAGGTTAATCTTTAATTGTGCATTGTCCCTGTTTCAATAAAATTGCATTACATTACAGACTTCGTTTGAGGCAGTGTGGAACTTCTGACTCCCTGGATGGCCTATTTTAAATGATAGTATTTAAAGAAAAAATAAAATAAAATGCCAGCCTCAAAGCCAATACTTGCCTTTTGGAAATCTGTGGTCACTCCTGTACTAAGTGGGCAGCCAGCTCACTCTGGGATCCTTCATTTCCTTCCAGGGAGTGTCCACAACATTCACCATACACCGATTTTATCTCCCTAATTTGACTGGTCTCTACATGCCTTCTACGTCTCATACAGTCACAGAAAGTCAAAGTCATTTCCGTCTCCTCAGGCAGCGGGGCTCATGTCTCCAAAGTTTTACCTTGGGTTATTTTTAGGACGCCCCCCACCCCCCCACCACCCCCTGGTGTTTAGTTGGTCCGGTCCGGGCCAGAGGAAGGGGAGTGGTAGGCGAAAAGGGGAAATTTTCAACAATGACTTCATTAACATGATGCCCTGAACATGACCAGTACAACTTTACGACTCCATTACAACGCTGGATATATGACTTTTTCCCCGTTGGATTTATATTCTTGAAATATCTGTATGTGTCTGATTCTACATCAATTCTCGGGGGTAACATGGAAGTGTGCTAAAGTTCCCTCCATCCAAGACTTCAGACACGAGAAGCATGTTGATCACAAGTGAGTATGTGTTCTGCTACAGCACATATGTCGTGTGACATGACAGACAGGGAGATAATGAGAATCTCAGCCTCTCACTTCTGCCTGTTTTTCTTTTGGGTGACAATTGACAATTGGTGCTTGATGACATTCATTAAGGAGATGATTGGTTAATTAGCTTAACGAGTGGCATTTAATGAGGACCTGATTGAGTCTCGATTAGACAGACTCTGGCTCCTGAGGCTACTTAGAAAAGTCTCTTCTGGAAGTTTGTTGAATTAACCCAAAGAGTTCACATTATAAGATGCAAGATTCAAAAACTTTCAGATAATGATAGAAAATTGTCTTAGGTTTGGGGCTCACAAACAACATAAAAGCATACATTGATGAAAGACTCACATTGATTTCCTTTAAAACACAAACATAGTCCATTGAAACTGGAAACAGTCGATTAACAAACATGAAATTAATCACCAACTATTTTGATAATTGAATAATCAGTTTGGGTAATTTCTAAGGGGAAAAAATTTAAAATTCTCTGATTCCAGCTTGTCAGATGTGAAGATTTTCTAGTTTCTCGAAGTCATCTTGGGCTTAGGGGTGGAGGAGGTGAGGGGGGGCATACGTCATCAAGAGTGGCAAGGATGTTTCCCGTTGCTAGATAACGACACGTTTGTTAATATACGTCATGCCTATTCACAAACCTGGTAATCCCATCCCATCCCGACTGCTGACATTACGCCAATGCGTAAGTTTTCCTGTCGAGATCGTCATAGGTCTTTAAAAAAGCGCTTGGCAAAATCCGAGCGGTGCGCGACGCCAGGGTTAGCGCAGCGCATAGTTGGGCAGCACTGCTCTCCCCCGTGGGAAATCAATGGAACGGCCGGCGCAAAGCGGTTTTGCTGCCTATCGTGTGTAGGCGGCTTTAGAGGCTGGAGTGCCACTATTTTTAAACGGATTTCTTTTGTGGAAATAAGTATCAAAAGTTTAAAGTGCTCATATAATGCTTATTTTCAGGTTCATAATTGTATTTAGAGGTTGTACCAGAATAGGTTTACATGGTTTAATTCTTCAAGAAACACCATATTTTTGTTGTACTGCACATTGCTGCAGCTCCTCTTTTCACCCTGTGTGTTGAGCTTTCTGTTTTAGCTACAGAGTGAGACATCTCACTTCTGTTCCATCTTTGTTGGGAGTCGCACATGTTCAGTAGCTAGGTAAGGACTACTAGCCAGTCAGAAGCAGAGTATGAGGGCGTGCCCTGACAGTAGCTAGGTAAGGACTACTAGCCAGTCAGAAGCAGAGTATGAGGGCGTGCCCTGACAGTACCTAGGTAAGGACTACTAGCCAGTCAGAAGCAGAGTATGAGGGCGTGCCCTGACAGTACCTAGGTAAGGACTACTAGCCAGTCAGAAGCAGAGTATGAGGGCGTGCCCTGACAGTACCTAGGTAAGGACTACTAGCCAGTCAGAAGCAGAGTATGAGGGTGTTCATGCTAGCAGCTAGGTGAGCATTATAACGTGTGTTCCAAAGTGACCACGTTGGTCTCTGAAGTAAAGGCTGGACTACAATAGAGCTGTTTGGAGCAGTTTGTGAACAGTGTTTTCTGTTGGAGATGGTAAGTCCCTTTGGGGGGGACTTTGGGCTTTTTCACTTTGTAAACATGTAACATGCACAAAAAAGATATATAACACTATAAAGGAAAGGGAAAAAGCCAAAAAGCATAATATGAGCATTTTAAGTCAAAGTGTAAGAGGGTTGTTGTTGATTCATAGGAGGACAGAAAAGGAATTTGAAGCACTCCAGTATCGACTGAGAGTTCTTTGTCATGTGAAGGCCGTGGGCCTGAAAACGTCACAAGCTCAGTTTTAAACTAAAGGCTTTTTCTCTATAGCAGAAAGAGCGTACGACTCACTCTGAATGTGTGTGGGCTACTTTTAAAATGTGATCCTGTTGTAGAGAACTGATCGCCTGCCAAAAAAAAAAAAAAAAAAAAAAAAAAAAAAAAAGAATATTCAAAACTTTGGACTATGACTTTGTGTCTAAAACCTTTAAAATATCACTGTCTGTGTAGTAATACATTCCGGTATGAAAATCATATGTAAATTATTCAAAAGTGGTTGCATTTATTCTGAAATCTGTGATCTGATATCTGCATCTTTTTTCATTCATCAGGGAAACATTTGCACTCCCTTTACATAACGTGTAGTATATAACTTCCCCTCCATGTTGTTGTGTATCAGTGAATGTGTGAAGCAGGTTATGACAAGGAAAGCTGCAATCGTGATTTAATTGCGCTACAATACAGAATATTATAGCTTCAGTTTTCAGATTTCAGGCCGACAAGTCATAGTTTGTGAACTGGAGAGATTTAGTTGGTCATAGTACATGTACGAACAAATCTTTAACACAGAATCTTTAAACTGAACTGACCGTTGTCACTGACAGAATTAGTAGCTTTTACTTAGCCAATAACCCTTGTGACTGAGAGAACCATTGTCAGTTCAGATGTAGTCTGGATCAACGGAAGCACATTTTCAGAATAAAGCCTGACATTCAGGATTTGCCCTTCCGCTCTCTGTGTGTTCCACAAATCCCTTCGCTACGGGAAACAACAACAAACCTTGAACTAGCAAGCTACATGCAAAAAAAAAAATTGGGATCGTGTAAAGTAGGGCAGCTTGGTGGCCATGTGTACTTCGTCCACAGCAATCCCGCCAATCAGTCCCAAAAGACTACTTAAAGAGTAAATACCTTAAACCTATTATTTGTAAATCTTTAAAATCATTCCCAAAGAATATGTTTACGGTACTTACTCTCTAACTGGTGATTGGTGGGATTGCTGTGTATAGTATACACAGCGATACAAATTACGTTTAATGTGTGCACGTGTTCCACCAAAACGAGTTCCTTCCTGAGACTATTTTGCAGAGCCTCCGTCGCAGCGTCCGATGCTTAGCACCGCCCAAGACGATTGTGATTGGTTTAAAGAAATGAAAACAACCCAGAGCGTTTTTTTTCCTCCTATCCCAGAATGTATCTGTGGAAGAGCTGTAAATTTTCCTCTACATCATTCAAATTCCTTTCTTTTTGTTTTATAATTGCATAATATTTGAATATTTAATGTTTTATATGCAGCCTGTTATTAATATGTTCTACACTGCTCAGGCTTATGCATTGCCAATGCCACTATAAGCATGTGATTGTTACACGTTCTGTCCACTAGAGGGACTTCTAACATCAGCCTGGCCTTGAAAGGGACCTACGTCACGCCGCATTGCATTTCTGGTGCGGCGCTTTAACATTAATTTTCCACCACGAGCACACAGCGACAAACTCAAATCAACAGAGACCTCTGTAATGAAACATGATCTAACAAGTGTAGTGAAGTGGCTCTGTTGTAAAGGCTAATGGTGCTCGGTTAGCACAATGACATGTTAGAAAACACAGCCAAAACGATTTGTCATAAACGAAGTAACATAGTGTTAGCCACAATGCTAACGGCATTGATAACTAAGCCAAACAGTGCTGTCACTACTATTTTAGTGATTTATAAGCAACCTGTTTCTTACAGATTGTCACGTTAGTGAGAATACAGCTGTTAGAAGGTAAAATATGAAGTCAAAGCTAACTCTGACAGCTAACATAAACTTTAGCTGTTTCCATGAAGTTCCCAGCTAAGCTAAGATTACTATAACTTGTGACGCAGTTAGGAGACTAGAACAAGCTAACTAATGTTAACATAAGCACTTTGGCTCGGTGGATGTCGATTTTAAAGTCGTGGTAGAACTATTTCCCATCCTTCTTCCGATTTCCTTTTCTGTCCTTCTTGCCTGTCACTCCCCCTGTACTTACGTTGCTCGGTACGTAACGTTAGCTCCGTGATGTTGTACTAACATTGCTCGGTACGTAACGTTTGCTTAGACTTCACAATGCCTTGTGTTTCTCACTCCCGCTAATTTATTTTTCATAAAACGTGACATGAGTGGCACATGCGGGTAGGCCAACGCGAGAAGAGGGAGATTAGCATACGTTAGCCAACATATTTATAAAAAAAACTTCACGTTCGAATAATAATTTCAGCATTCGAAAAGTATAGATTATTTAGTATTGGAATTATATTCGACTTTCGGGATTCATTCCAACAGCCCATATCTGTGGTGTAGCCGGACCTTAAGCCCGGGACACATGAGGCTGATTATCAGCCGTGGGACAGTCTGGTGAGGTCAGTGACTCTAATCTGTTCGGTGTGTCCCGTGCCGTCGTCAGTCTGGGGGGCTGTCGGCCTTCATCTCGGCCGACCTGACATGTTCAGTTCCGGGAGAGCAGTCAGGACTCACCCGGAAATGGGGAGTGGAATGAGGTGACTAGAGTCTCTCAAAATCTGACGAAAATCTTTTAAACTGACCTTTGTTGAGCTGAAATGAAGACAGATTCAGCAGCTGCACGGCCTATTTCTCGCTTAAAATGTTTTCAGAAACATGTTTCAGTGAACTATTTAAATACAATATGAGATTGTATTCTGAATGAGCCGCCATGATAGTCTGGCTTTGAATATCCGGAGAAAACAAACCCATGTGACGCGTTCGTCCAATCTGCCGGTTTTCATTTCTTGGGCAACAATACAGAGTAGCGCCGCCTGCTGCTATGAAGACATATTACGTTTCTCAAGTCAGTGTCTCCTCAGTGTGTCCCGAGGAAGTTTTTTGGACCTCGGAGACGCGACTGATCATTTCCACTGGCTTTTCTGCCGAGGGTCGGCCGTCTGGTTGGTGTGTAACCACTTTTACTCCACAGCGCTGTGGAGATAGGTCTGGCAATGTGAGACTAGATCAGACGTGAAACTAGGTAAAAGACCACCGAAACAATACTAATGTGAAAATGCTTTTGCAAATTGTCTGCTGAGCCACTAACCTTTATATACCATAGTTTTGTAATGAACTGAGTGTAACAGCTTGAGCCAGAAACGCATGTTGCGGTGGTACTGTGATTTATTCACTTACTGATCTGAGCACATTTAATCTGAGCACATTTGAATTGTGACAATCGCCTTCGGTTAGAAGGAGGTGAACGGACTACATAGTAAGTAACCACAAAGCTTTGAACCGAACGAAACGATATGAATCATGTCAACTCCAATTAGAAGTTGATTAGAGTAGTTTGTAGCTACCTGGTAGCGCGCACGCCCAAATGTAGAGGTTCACTCCTCGACTCAGCGGCTGCAGGTTTGACTCCGACCTGCAGTCCTTTGCTGCATGTTAATTCCTCAGATTGATCCAGAAGTCAGTTTAGTTGAATAATGTGGTGGTATTTCAACATTCTCAGGTTTCACCCAGCATAGCTTCCATAGCTGGATGCAAAGGCCCGTGAGAGAAAAGCGAAATGACCACTCAGGGTTAGGAAAGTCTCAGCAATTATTTAATTGTCAGTCATCTGCTGTGCAGCCATAAAATGGGGATAACAGGCTAGCCCAATTGCCTGCACAGTCATTTGGCCATTAAGCCTTCCCAGACCACAGTGAGCAAAGCAGTAACTTTGTGGGCATCCTGTGTTGGGTTCCTTTCCTGACAAGTGCAAGTATTCCTCTAACTTCCTCGGTACAGGCTACATTTTGTTTTTACTTTGTAAGAGATCTCGTCTCATCTCGGAGGCTAGAATGATTCTGTGCATAAACCACAACTGATTACAGAGAGGGGCGACATTTTCAAAAAGTTCATATCAATTAAGCCTCCTGTTGTCCACGGGTCAAATTTGACACGTTTTCAAAGTTTCTACATGAGAATTTGGGGTTTCTTTTAAGCAAAATGCCTATACCCACAGATAACATGGGTGGTTCCATTAAAACGTTCCTTGCAAGTAAAGTTAAGGAACAGGAATTTTGGAAGTTTTATAAAAAAAAATTTGCAATTAAAAAAATATGAAATGGTTTCAAAACAGTATTCTCACTAAACTTTGACAGTCTTTGATTATCCACTCAATCTAAACTATTTGTTGAAATAATTCATAATTTGAGCATTTTTTTATATCATATGAATGAGGTTTATTGTCCATGAATTCCAAAAATGTTAGTGGTGAATGCGGTGGTAGTGAAAAAAAGCACGAGAAAAAGTGACAAGAACTTCCCAAAAAATTGACAAAAACATTGAAAAAAGCGTCTAAAAAAGGGTTGAATCTTTACACGGGAGGACAACAAGTTGCATGGTCGACGGTAGGACAACACAAGGGTTAATATAACAGGTAAAAACAACTATATTTGGCCGGTTTGAAATCTACAGTAAAAAGCCATTGGCAGGTGAAGTGAAAAGCTAATTTTGGACAGAGAAGTGAAGTGCTCCACGATTAAAGAAAGTAAAGAACATTTTAAAAACAACTCTCCATGTGGTTTGGTTTGGCTTGGCTTGATGACAGCTGGTTTTCTGCCCAGCGATACACTGCTGGGCTGTGTCATACTGTATCTGTTTCTACGAAATACCCCTGCACTTCCTCCAATTTGCTTCACGGTAACATGAGAGTGTTTATCAGAACTGAAATCCATCTTTCCACTGGCACGAAGGCTAAGGACGGACAGTGTTGTTAGCAACGGAGGGCAACAGCATGCAGGAATGATTATACTGCAGGATTATACCTACCTACTGTACGTATGAGCTAATGCAGCTATACCTGCCAGCTGAGGATGAGCCAAGCCATACTCAGTGTGTGTGTGTGTGTGTGTGTGTGTGTGTAGCCTGGGAATTTCCTCAAAAGTCTGAAATCGTATTACATTAGAATACAAATAACAATAGAATGCTGAAATGGTATAGCCCCTTATCATGACAAGATGCAGGTTTCATTTAAATGAGGGGGCTGAACTAGAATATAAATAAACACAATTAATAGGCACAAAAGCAATACATGTATCCAATCAAAAGTCAGAAATCAACCTTGCCACTTTTTGAGAGTGAAAAAAACAATAATATTAGGTGACATTTGCATAAATTTAACGCAACCTTAAATGGTATAACCTTAACCCTAGAAGGATTACCACATAGTCTCAGTGATCATGTGCTCTGGGATTATTTTAAGTGAGTAGAAATTTGTAAATTGAAATAAATAAAAAAAATTAAATTGCCTTGTCTTGCTAGATGCAAGCTAGACACAGAATCAGAGAGTGTTGTAAATGACGAAGCAGAGCAAACACTCGCTACTGTGATATCCCTCTGGTTAGGCGACTTTCTGATGAACTGATGCACTTCAGATCTGTCATCATCAGACGGGACAGAGCACGCCTTTACTAGAGTTACAAAAAACACTGCTGGATTACACATCACAGTTCTAGACTATCCCACACTTTCTGTCAGCAGCTGCGATGGAGAATATCTTTTTTTCGGAGGGATTTCAAAAGACAAAGGATGAATCAGAGACTCCTGAACAGCTTATCAGGGTTTCCGCCAGTGTATTAAAAACCTGGTGGCCCAATGGGCCTAAGTTTCCCCCGACCAGGCCCAACCCACTGGAAAACTGCAGCTACAGTGGAATTGCTCAGTTGAAAACTTAGACGTACACTTTCAAATCTCCAGTAAGCTTTTAGCACTGACTTAATGTAGGGCCCCATGGAATCTGTCTTATAGCTTTTTTAAATTCTCCATTTCCCGATTCGGTCCATGATTCTGTTGTCACAGAAACTATTGGGCTTTACATTAATGCTGCCATCAGTCTGTGACTGGCCCCCACCTGGGCCCTGGTCGAAAAAAAGACACTTGCCACCGGGCTAATCAACTTTTCTGGGGAAACCCTGAGTTTATGGACACTGAATATGAGAGATGGATGATGACCTCTCCTCACAGAAGGCCAGAAAACCCTGTAGTCTGGTTCCCAACCTATTTGGCCATTTCCCTTTTTTTATATATGAATCAAGGTACAATTATACAGTGATTCACAAGACAAAGCAAAGGTTATAAAAAAGTGTGAAAAATAAAAAGAATATGGTGCAGTGGAAATGTGTCTTCTGCTCTCCTATCATCTTAGGCAACATTTACATTGCTACGTTTTGGTTTTTAATGGCATGAAAATGTCACTTTATGAGTTTTTTTTAACATTAATATGAGTTCCCCCAGCCTGCCTATGGTCCCCCAGTGGCTAGAAATGGTGATAGGTGTAAACCGAGCCCTGGGTATCCTGCTCTGCCTTTGAGAAAATGAAAGCTCAGATGGGCCGATCTGGAATCTTCTCCTTATGAGGTCATAAGGGGAAAGGTTACCTCCCCTTTCTCTGCTTTGCCCGCCCAGAGAATTTGGCCCACCCATTAGAGAGAAAGAGACATCATGGCTTTCAAATGAGTAAAGTGGTAGTATTAGGGGACCACTAAGGCCTATATAAAAGCATCCAAAGAGCACCATGTCATGGGACTTTTAAGCAGGGTTTTGAGCCAAAAGCATCTCCGCGCACAGTGTTTTTTTTTGCTCCAGTAGAAGAACTAGTCTTTGTTTAAACTAACCAAAATATCTCATCAACATTCTCGTGTACTGAGCATAAACAGGAGGCAGCGTGTATACTCTGCCCGTTGCTGGTAGTTGCAGTAAAGTTGGTAATTGGTAGTTGGTAAAGTTAGTAGCTTAGTCTCAGAGAACGTCATTACCAAATCAGGCGGCGAATCATTGGCGTCAGTGTCGGTTTTTGCCAAAGGTCTCCGTTTGCGGCCGTTGAGACTGCAACACAACCATGCAGTGTGACTGCAAAGTTAAAACGTAGCAATGTAAATGTAGCCTGAATCAACCTGTGACCCCCGCATAATCGTGATAACCTGCCCTTTGGCTTACTTCTGTGCACAGGTGAAAGTGTCGCATCCAGTCCATGCTGTTATCACTTCAAAGGAATGTAACCTGACTCGGACGCTGATGTCTCCCAGCAGCTGTAGCTCTCCCCCCTTTCGACGTCACAGTGACAATAGGCAGGCTTCAGGATCCCCGTCATGGTGGCCTTTTTCCATATTAACTGTGGAATTTCTCTCACTGAATGACAGCTCCTGATTTATCCTGGTCTGCCAGGGTCAGTTAAGATCCTCTGTTATTTAACAGAATTAAGCACCGACTACATTTACATTTACCATTATAGACTAATTTGTGCGATCTGGTGATGTAATTTTTTTTTGGTTAGAAACTAAATTCTAGAGGGTTTCTTGTTGTTGGATTCATTGAATTTCTGTTTGCATTTCGTTTCCCTGGTTGGCTCGAAGCATAGGCAAGTCTGCATTAACTGGTGGCATGTTACTGCGTACAGAAAAGCTTTTGGGTAAGGTATTGAAACCCAGACTGGGTTTACGTCTACATGTTCAGTCAACTTTCCCTTTAACGCACTAGCTACACTTTTTAAGGAAAACATAATTGAAAATGTTGCCAATTTTTAAAAGGGTTTCTGTTGGTCAGAGCTGAGGTGCTTTTTTATTTTAACGAGAATAAAGTTGAAAGAAGTGGCAACTTTAGCTTTTTCCTGAGATCTATTTCTGTGAACGGGTATAATTAGTCATGACAGTGTGTGAGAATATGAATATAAAAATGTCTCTTATAGCACAGTAATTGCCAATCAACTTCAAGGACTTTAACCTTTCAAACCCCATAGATAGTGGAGCAGAAGAGCAAAAGCTCGCTTGATCTTGATTTTTTAATACAGACCGTGAAAGCGGTGCCTCACGATCCATCTGACTTTTTGGGGGGTTTTAAGCAGGAGGTGTCAGAAAAGATACCACAGGGATAACTGGCTTGTGGGCTCTTCCTGTCATTGTGAAGCAGAATTCACCAAGCGTTGGATTGTTCACCCACTAATAGGGAACGTTAGCTGGGTTGAGACTGTCAAGACAAGTTAGTTTGACCCTACTGATGTGTTATTGCAAATGGCCAAACAGTCGACCTGCAACTCCCAGCCTGTCACGTGATGCCCTCTGGCCCAAAAATACTGTTTCCCCATAGACTTACATGGTGAAAGAGACGTCTGTAAACCAGTGGATCATTTTTATTGAGCGCCACATCCCCCACAAAATGACTCGTTTCCGGATCAGAATTAGATCCATTCAGTCCAAAAACAATTGGAAAGTCTAGCACAATTAAATCATTTAATTCCTATTCAAGTTAGCGTAGCACTTGTCTTGCTAGTTCACACAGCATTCCGGGATGGGAGAAAAACGTGGTCTGGTTTATAAGCATGTCTTTAAATCAATCACAATCGCCTAAGCACCGTACGGAGCCCCAGTGCAACAGCAAAACAGCCTCGGGAAGGAACTTGTTTTGGTGGAACATGTGTACGTTCAGAAGTAGTTTTAGTCGTGCAACAGAAAACTCAGATTGGACAGACAGTCTAGCTAGCTGTCTGGATTTACCCTGCAAAGATCTGAGGAGCAGTTAACCATAGTCCTCAGAAATCCACCGCAGTTTAAAAATGTCAACACAAAGAAAGCGGAAGATAACGGACATCCGGCGGAATTTCCTGCGGCACCGGAGCAATCCCGGGAGTGGAACGTCGTGAATATAGACTAGTGGAGCGCTAAACTGGAAGTAGCTGTCTCGGCCAGTGGAGGTCTCTAACTTAACTGTTTTGGCTTAATGCGCCACTGAGCAACTCTCTTACGAATGAAGGGGGCTCCATCTCCAACGCTGTATCCAGTTCTTATAATATATCCATGTTTATAGCCGGCCAGAACCTGGACAGGCCAATTAAAACGGTTTACCTCTCATGGGGCGGGTTTAAGACGTTGACTGACAGAGAAGTGCAGTAGTTACCGAACGTAGTTACTGAACGTAGTTATTGAACGTAACTGGCATTCTGCGCCCAGCGCCACGCACCAGGCTCACGAAACTCGGTTCAAACTCGCATCAAGACTCTGTTACTGTATTGTTGATTTTTTTCGTCTTAAATGTTTTCAGAAGCACATTTTAGTGACCTGTTTAGCCCTAAGTTAAGGAAGCTTGTGACCAGGTGGCCATTTTTTTTCCTGCTTCAAAAACGAACGTTTATCTGTGTTTTTAGCCCCCAACGTCACTAAGGATTAGGCAATGGTTAGGGTTAGGGTTAGGTGCCTTGAAGTCAACGGTCGCAGCGCTGCCTTGAAGTCAATTAGGCAATGGTTATGGTTAGGGTTAGGGTTAAGGTTAGGGTTAATGGGCCTTGAAGTCAACGGCCGCAGCGCTGCCTGGAAGGAGACGTTGGGGGCTTAAAACACCATTGAGCAAAACGAACTCATGTGTCACTCAGCTCTACGTCCTTTCGTTGCTTGCTTGGTTTTCTAGTTGGGGTTGTCCTGTCAACAGTTTTACGGATGTTTCCTTTTTTATTTAAAATGCTTCCTGGGCTGGAGAGGTTATTTTTAGATTATTTTAGGCAGACACACAAGCCCAGACATCTTAAACTTCCCCTTGCTGATCCGACTGGACTGACGGGGGAATACCGTCAAGAGAAAGGAAGGAAGAGGGAAAACATTGTTTGCCGTTTTGACAGCTGAAATACCTCTGATCTTCAACCACACCTTCCAAGCCCTGTGAGACACTCTCAAGCGTCTCCCTGAACTGCAAGCGGAGCAGTGGCTGCACTTTATCTCCCACCAGCTGTGCGGGTGTTTAGTTAGGCGTAAAAGTGGTGTGAAAGCTCTAAAAGCATCAGTTAAATATTGGACTTTGGGAGGAAGGATTTGGGCTGCTCAGAAATAAGGCTGATTGTGTGAGACAGGAGAGGAGAAAGCTGAGCTTGTGTGGCTTTAGTCTTTTGCAGATTTGGTTAGACTCAGGCGGTCAGATAGCAGACATGTAGCCAAATGAAAGGATGAATTGCCTTGCATTCACTTCCACTTAAAGGAACAGTGTGACATCTTGACGCTTTGTTTTCTTAGATAGATAAGAACATCACTTTCATGTCTGTAAGTTCAAAATTAAGCTTCAGCCAACTTAGCTTACCATAAAGACTGGAAACAGCTAACCTCGTGGATGTATTATTCTGTTGTGGTTCTAGTATGAGAAATATGGTAAATAAGGATACATTTTGCAAAAAATAGCATCATGTTTCTACCACAGTATCCTGGACATGAGTGTGATTTTAACAATTTGATCTCACTCAACGCAAAAATCACACCTTTAGCGTCGTTATGGGATGCACCGGGCAGAGCAGCAGCTCGACCGCCGCGCTGTAAGATGATGTATGATAAGAGCGACAACGGTAGCAGCCAGATAAACGTACGTCCCGACCCAGAGGATCAAAAAGTGACGCCAAGAATCCCGACCAAGCCGGCTAAATATGACGCCAAAGGGCTAGACGCTAAAGGAGACTTTTTGGCGTTGGTAACCTGACCAAGCATCACATTTTGACACGCTAAAAAATGAGAATGTGTTGGATTTTAAACCAGTGATATTCCTGAAATGGCAGTCAGGCAGAGACTGTTGCTAATCGACAGAGATGGGAAGTAACAAAGTACAAATACTTTGTTACTGTACTCAAGTAGATTTTTCAGATATTTTTACTTTACTAATTTTTTTGTGCCGACTTTTTACTTTTACTCCTTACATTTTTAACACGAATATCAGTACTTTCTACTCCTTATATTTTTCAAAATAGGCTCATTACTTTAGTTTAAAATAATTTTGAATCGTTATTATTTTTTCAATACCGAATTCAATCTAATTGGATGGGAGAATACGTTGCACTTGACGCACCACTACAAGACGACTCGACAGATTCTGTGGCATTCATTCGCGGCAAATCATTGCGGCTCGATGGCGGTAACGTTAAGGGGAAGATTGAAAAAGAGAAACTGGATCTGTGAATTCTCACAGAATCACAACTGAATTCATATCTTGCTACTCAGTCAGAATCTTATTAACGTGGAGTCCCAGTCTCTGTCACAATAATCATATATGTGATGTTTTAGGCCTATTGGCAGACATCCATTTCAAATGTAGGCAATGGCATATAAAGAGCCTTTTTTTCCACGTTCACAAGGCTACTTTTACTTTTATACTTTTAAGTAAATTTCCAAGCCTGTACGTTGTTACTTTTACTTGAGTAAAGAAGTTAAATCAGTACTTCTACTTTTACCAGAGTATTTTTTAACGCAAGCATCAGTACTTCTACTTGAGTACGGGAAGTGAGTACTTTTGCCATCTCTGCTAATTGATTATATTTAATTGATAATAACCCCGACTTTTGAAGATACTGTTGGAAATGTAGACTTTATATGCCACTGCTATCAGGAAACACACACTGTAATCAGCCTCAAGAAGAAGAGAATACGTCGAAACGGGGCTTCAGATCCAGTTCTGTGGTGTGATCGCCTTGACAGAAAAACTTTAAAGCCTACATGACCCTAAGCAGTATTTCTGTAAGTCCGGGTCAAAGCTTTTGTGTCCAGACGAGCATAAACAACCAAACACAAACGGTCCACCGAGCACGTCTCAGCATTCAGACACACGCTGTCCAGCTTCCTGGCGCTAGCAGGGCAGAGCCGCCCTAATCGCACATCCAAATCTCTTATCGGAGCCCAGAAGGGCCAAATCACAACTTCCTCAGAGGCCGAGTCATTTGGAAAGGGAAGAGGCCACAGCCTGCTGTGGTCGTTCAGGAGCCCAGGAGATAGCATCACTTACGTAAACGCTGAGCTGAGTAGAGAGGGGCCCCTGAATGTGGCTTTCAAAGACGCTGACCAAACAATCTAGCACAGTATAAAGTTTATTGTTGATTCTGGCAGGTGTGGAGGGTTTTGTTCCTCACTGGACTCATTTCTTCTCAGTAACTTCTTCTCTGAGAGGCGAATATGTATGTTTTTACTGCACCTTTGTTTCTCCGCGTCCCACTCAAATGACTTGAGCCGGTTTCTCATATGAATTCCAGACTATGTCCGACGAATCAGGTCCAGACATTGTCTGGAAGTTCCCCTTCACGCATGTAGGAGATTGTCTCTGTCAGATGCATTCTCACTTACTAGAAATACTCATGGATGTTTTATATTAGCTGGATACCGGATCACAAAGTGGTGCCTATTAAGTTTGATGGAGTAGCTCGCTTGGCGCGTATGCTAAAAAAGTTTGTAAGCTTCTGCGTTTACTTCCATGATAGGCTGACCAATAAATATGCGCAGCAGTGTTTCTCCAGCCTGGCCCATAGACTTTACTTTGTGGTGACGTCACAGGTTTTTAAACCGAATTTCTTGGCCCGAGGGAAGTTTTTCAAATATGAAAAGAAATTCATAATTGAAAGAGTCATAACCGACCTTGTTTGCAATTTGAAGTGACTTGGCAGCAGTTTTACAGACGTCTCTTTAACAATGGTGGCCTATTGGGAACATCCTTTTTGGGCCCCAGGGGGATTTTTATTTGCAATAGTGGATACGGAAAGAAATTGGCGGAAAGGCTGAGCGCTGTTGCTGGGGGGGAATGGAAATACTCTGTTTGGTTTGGACGAGAGGTGGCGCCTAGGTAGAGTTGGCAGCAGAAAGGACATGACAGGGATTATATCGCGGCCACGTAGCCATTCATAATTTGGTCCCAAACAGCCAAGTCTCTTGGTGTTCCTTGAATTTGTCTGACGATTTCCACGTTGGCCCTTGAGTCTCGTTGTCTCTCCAGTTAAACATTTTTGTTGCCTCCTTCATGTAAATCACACTTCTTCTTTACCCTTTGTTTTTTTTCCAGTTTGGGCAAGCCAATAGAAACGTCCTTAACACACCCACTTGTTGCTGTGAATTTTCACACTTTTGCCGCAATTGGACATTACGCAGACTTTTTATTAGGGAGCTGACAGGGTGAAATTCGGTTGATGTCTGGTCCAACTGATTTGGACGTTGGCGTTCTCAAATACAGCTCTGCCGGGTAATGTCTAGATAAGTTCAGGTTTGCAGTGCATGTGTGAACGGGGCTTTATTGTCACCAGAGACCTAGCTGCATGTTTAGACTTGTTCTATCACCGTTTCTGAATTGTTAGCCCATTTTCTGTTAGGGTAGGGGATGGCAGGTTATTTTGTACTCAATCACTAGTAGTGTATCTGGCTTCTCTGATTTTTAGCAGACAAAGACAAACTGGCCAGGCAAGCTGGCTAATGTTTGCAAGCTTTTACTGTAAGTTGGGCTATTAGTTAGGTTAGCCACGCTCTGACAACTGAATCGATTTCTTGTCTACTCCTTTCTTCGTTCCTAAACATGGCACCAAATAACTCTAGAAATAGTCCCAATCAAATTGTACTACTTTAAGGAAATGAGTTGGCATGTTTTAAAATGAAACTAAATGTTTGTGGAATAATTTTGCACACTATACATCTTTAGTTGGAACAAACGGGCTTGGGGCTGAGAGCCACAGTCAAACATATCCTTTAAAGCAACACTAGAGAATTTTTCCTGCTTCGGTCCCCCTACAGATTGGAAGCGGAATTGTCCATTACAGTACATTACAACCAAGTCTCACGGCAGAAAGGGTCCCCTTATTTAATGTTTTGATTCGTGAACAGGACACGATTATGTCGTTTTCGTGTGGTGACCACAAATTTTAATGTAATGCATTTAAATGGAAAGCATATTAGACTACAGTAGGGAGTAGTATGAAAAGCCGTAGGGAGGTTGGTCAGGGTGGTGGTCAAACAACACAGGACTTTCACCCCAGAGACAGGGGATCGCGTCCCGCGTGTGGCTTTTTATTTCCCCGTTGTTGACTGTTGACGGTTCCTTTCCCCGTTCTTCTTTCCCTGAACACAACCGTCCCGTTGTTGTTGCGTGTCCCCCAGAGACGCGGGTCATGTCCCGGCGTGTGACGTGTCATTTCCCCGTTCTAAAAAAAACTACATAATCGTGTCCGGTACACAAATCAATAAATTAAGAAAAGCGTAAAAGCGTGACCATTTCACGAAAAAAAAAAAGCAACATAATCATGTCCGGTACACAAATCAATAAATAAAAAAAAGAATGACCATTTCACGAACTGCCATGAGACTGTGTTGTACATTATGCAAGTTTGCCAGATGGGCAATTGCACCTGACTGCAGTACGCAGATCGGGGTTGGGCCAAATGTGGGCGGAGCAAAACATTTGACTCCGTGGGCGCGCCATCTGGTGGCGGACATCAGGCAGCACATTCTCAAACGTCATATATTATATATAGATATATAGATTGTAATAAATAATGATATTTAAATTGTAAAAAGGAAAAAAGAACAGGGTTGGGTTTAGGAAAAGAAGAACGGGGAAAGCAAACATGACTCGCGGGAAATGAGCCCTGGTCTCTGGGGAACACCAGACAACAACTGACGGTTGTTAAGGCAGAGGCGGAGTGGCAATCGGGAAAGTCTGGACGGACTAACCTGCCGGCTGCCTGCCCGTGGACGGACGCTGCCTGCCCGTGAATGCTGAGCTAGCACTCCATGTAGGGAAAACTGGACTCAAAACACTTTCACCTCTTTGGTATAAAGGGTAATCTTTGGGTGATCACAGGCAGACGGATCGGTAAACACGAACACACTGAGTGCAGTTTACCTCTGATGTTTCAGTTATGTTTCGCTGCCTTTTAGAATCCTCCATGTTTAAAAGATGCCTACGTGCAGCTATCATCCAAACACCTTGTAGCATTTAAGAAATGAAATCAAACACATTTTTGTTTCGGGGCTCTCTCTCTCTCTCTTCTGATCCAGGATTCGACTGACTCTTTTTTTTTTTTACTTCCAACACATTCATATCTCAGTTGTACCTACAGTGCAACTCCAATCCATTTTCATCCACAACTGCCTTGGAGTGATTTTGGTTTGGATGTCTCACTCAAAGACTCCCAAGATAAAAAAAAAAAAAAAAAAATGATAACCATTCACTTTCCCCACTGTGATTTACCCGGCAGGCTTTAGAACTGTAACCTCAAACGTCTTCAACGGAAGCTCCTTCTCTGAGCTCTGAGCCACAGTTGCCGAATATTCGACATATTTAAGGTGGAAAAGTGGTTTAAACGTCAAGAGCTTTTCACTTTTGACCCTTAAGGTTGCAGAATGACAGGCTGTAGCCTATCTTTCAGTGTCAGCAATGATAGGGACAGTGCTCGGAGTGATGTCAGCAGTGAAAAAGCGGTGTGGGTGTCTCGCTAAGTTCACCGGCTCTAACTGGTAGATTCACATATCCCTGGATTTTACAGATCCTCTGTAAAGCACACTTGATCCCTTTTCTATCTCAAATGTCACATCTCCATCGCGACGCCGGAAAATGGGCTCTGCACTCAGACGGTTAACAAGCAGGACATTTGAAGGGTCAGGGTAAACACACTTCTGGTAATTCCTCTGTATTTTATAATTCAATCGTTCATTTCTTTGCCCGTTCGTCACTTTAAGTCAGTTTACTTCTGTCTGTCTTTCTGTCTTCCCCTTCTGTCATTTTGATGATTGCCATATTCGCTGAATACCCCCCCCCACCACCCAGTTTTACATATCTGGGCCATCTGCTTTGTGTCACACACTGTTCTCCTGATCCCCGGCTGCCTTGGGGAAAACAGTGAGACCATTACGTAAGCCAAGTTTCCATCTAACTGTCAAGTGAATTCTAAGAAAAACTTTTGAAAAGTCACAAAAACAAAATGAAATATGATTTAGGTGCCTTTCCTTTATCTCGGCTGGAGTGAATAAGTAGGCAGTAAAACAAACACAACCACCAGACAAGAAGTGTTTGAAGACCCGATCGGTCACGGGCAAACTGCTGTTCTCTAGTGGAGACTAATGTCGGCCATATTTCATGCTGTCTGAATATGAAAACAAGAAATACTTGGCAGTATTCTAGCCGCGACGGGCCTCTCATGCACGGAGGGAGAGAGCGAGAGAGAGAGGTTTAACATTTCAGGGAGGCATGTGGTGGACAAATATTTTGAGACCCTCTCAGAAAATCCAAATCCTCTTCTGGACTGTGCTACCAGACTGAGAAAATGATCTTGGTCGCTCCTTAAACATCCTGACATCCATACTTGACTGCAGTGGAGGTTAATTGATTGTGTGTGTCAGTGTATGCGCAGGTATTGCGGCGCACGTTTTTAATATTGTTTTGAAAGTGTGGATTAAGGCATGTCATCTTCTTGTGCCTACGTGTGTGCTCATCATCAGTGTATGCCATAGCATAATTATGTCAAACACCTTATCAAGTATACGTGTGTGTGTGTGTGTGTGTGTGTGTGTGTGTGTGTGTGTGTGTTCCTCTTAATTGGGTGTGATAAAATGGTTGCCACTTTGACATAAAGAAGTACAGAGGAGCATTTATTTACTCCTGTCACCGTGTCCCTGACGTCGCTTTATAAAGCTGCAACAAATGGTAATGGGCAGAATACAAATGAGTCTCATAACAGTACAATTTATAAGGTTGAGAATATAGGCCATCACAATATTAATAATAATGACATGTTATATTGTAATTAGAACTTTTTTTCGAGGAAATATAAAGTAAAATGATTCTGCAGCTGCTATAATTTTCCATTTTTAAAGGGAGGATAAAACCAAGTAGTAGTACACAAGTCAGAACAGAGGATATTATATGCTGTATACAGTACACACACACACACACACACACACACCCAGGTATGTATATGTTAATTTCAGCTCTACTTTAAATGATGAGAAAATAAAGAGAAGGAATACCGACTTGCAGAAGCAACATGTTGAGTATTGTGACAGTTCTTCCTGAAATGGTCCAAATTACCCCTAAAAATCTAAAATCACATTTTAATTTGTAGAAAGATGTAGAAGTCTGTTAGACAGACATGCACACGGGTCCTTATGTCAAGACCCATACATGTAACACATTTAGAAACACACTCCTTTTATTCAAACAGCAAAAAACACACACAAGGTGGTAAGATTCAGTCAGTGTGTGTCTGTTTGGCCACAATGCACCACTACATGTTCTAACTCACACACACACACACACACACACACACACACACATATATGTTAATTTCAGTTATACTTTAAATTATAAGAAATCGAAGAGAAGGACAGTTCTTCCCAAAGACACATGGATGTTCTCTGCCCTTTAGCATCCATCAGGGAAATTTGGGTTTATGTCTTTCTTTCTCTTTGGTCTTATGTCCGTTTGTTCTTTCTCTTCGTCAGCTCAGGGTTTGAAGAAATGGTAATGTAGCTGATAGGCGTTCAAATATCAAAGTCAATGCGATTAAAGGGACCCAATTTTGCCAAGTTTTTGTTGAAACTGATCAAACTGGTTCGGGAGTAAGGATGCACGTGTTGTGTGGGCCTCTATGTTTCTAACATTACGATAAGAGCCCAGCATTGGCCCAAAAATTCCCAAAGCTCAGAATGCTTCTTCTGTGTCCACAAGAAAATTGCAACTATGTCTAACAAGCACAAAAACACCTTTGAAATGAATCCTTTTTCATGGGTATCACTAGCATATGTGACAGCTGTCGTGCTGATCCGCCCATCCAAGGCAGACGGATAGATAAAGAGGAGTGACACATGAGAAAAATACATTTTCATTCCCTTTCCGAAGCTCCCATGCCAACACTCAGCCAATTAGCAGTAATTAAAATGGCCTCTTCCAAGAGTCACAGATAATTAATAGCTCAGTGCATGTGCTTCCAGTTCTTCTCTCTCAATGTGTTTTTTTTTCCCCAACCCAAATGCAAATGTAATTAAACTTCATAAACAGCCGACTGATTAAGGGCAAATATTTGCCCTCTTAAAGCGGGCGGAGCGTGAAACGATTATAATTGAATAAAAATGCTGTTTTCATTCTCGCTGTTTGCAGAGATTGAAGCCAAGGAGGCCTGCGATTGGCTGCAAGCGGCCGGCTTCCCTCAGTATGTGCAATTATTCAAAGGTAAATATGAGGCTGTTAATGTCATCCATATAGAGCCCGCAGAGTCATCTCCAAGATGCTACAAACAACGTTTCAGGCAGCGTCTTATTATTTCATTTGTCTTTTTATGTGTGTGTGTGTGTGTGTGTGTGTGTGTGTGTGCGTGTGTGTGTCAGACTGCAGGTTCCCCGTTGACATCGAGTGGGCGAAGCGGGATCACGACTTCCTGGATAAGGATGCCCTCGACTCCCTCTGCAGGTAACGCAGGTGTACAGGGCCACGTTCAGCCCCGACAAAACGTAGCAACACGTTGTTCTTTTAAAGCAACACTATTCCTCTTCGGTCCCCCTACAGGTTGGAAGCGGAATATTGTCCATTTTGTCTTATTCGAACTACAGATCCGCTACCCGATCTTGCAAACTTGCATCTATAGTGCGGTTGTAGCCGATAAGAGGGCCGCAAAGCGAATGCAGAAGCGCCATTCACCCTGTTACGAGTTGATGAACCACTGAAACAATTTTGGAAACATTATTTTAAGTTACAAAAGAATCTTTGGTGTTGAACGGGTGCGTTGAACATCCTGTTGTGTGCGCAAGTGCTCTGCCTTTTTATTAACACAAGTTTACATGCATGTCTCTGCTGATATATATATATATATATATATATATATATATAGCCGGTTTTCACGTGCTCGGCCCTGACCAGCAACCGGCAGGTCAGTCCGACATATGCCGATTTCATGCAGGTCAACGCTACAATTAACTGACAACAGAAGTTACACGAGTTACATTTCTCAAGGACGCATTTCTCTTTTTCCTTTCTGTTCTCCCACATGTAGGGAACCTCGTGAATTAAACTGCAACATGTCAGCTGTTTGGGAATTCTTAGGGCGTGGAGGGACGACACCAAAAACCCAAATCACATTTTTTTTTAGTGTGATATTGGATATGAAAAGAAGGAAATGGTTCTAACATTGCACTTTAGATGTGTGTGAATTTCCCACACCAGGAGTCATTTATATATCCCTCTTTTATAGTGATCCATTAGCTGTTCAAACATTTTCTGTGGCAAAATGTTCTATTAAAGTAAAGATAGAAAATAAATATTTGTGTGTGCTGTAAAGTGGTTAGAAAAAATGAAATCGAAATCGGCTAAAATCGGTATCGGCTGGCCTAACTCAAAGATCGGAATTGGCCTAGAAAGTTGTAATCGGTGCATCTCTAATATATATATATATATATATATACATGATATCACCTTTGACACAGCCACTTTCTTTAGATTTATCCCGCTGGTTCAGGGATCAAACTGGCTGCCTTCAAGCTTGCTTTTAAAAGGCCACTGGTTTTTCAATTTTGATTTCATTATTTAAAAAATAATTTTTTCTGATAGAGACTGCTGCTTTTTGAAACGTAAGCCCTGGTGGTACATGGTTGCTTCCGTATAAGACATGAATTGGCAAATTCATTACAAAAGAATTTGTAGAGCAGGTCACTGTTATTATGTTACACTGCCAGTCTAACCCACCATCCGCTCTCCTCTCCCCCTTTATCTTGCAGGAGATTAAGCACTTTAAACAAATGCGTGGAGATGAGGCTGGAGTCCCGGAGATCAAAACGCAGGGTGAGTGTGGAGAGCAAATACCGAGAAACTCAAACGCGGCGGGGGCTCTCATAACGAAGCAGCTGGCGCCGCGGGGAGCGTCCCACCGTGAAATCTCCTCGTTAAGCATCATTTGACTTTGACTGATAGCAAAGGATCAGTCCTCCTCCTTCTTCTTTTTAACCGTATATATATTTCTAGGAGTAAGTTAAGTCCAGGAGTGGAACAAGAAGCTGAAGTTACAAAGAATGAATGCTGATTTTTGGTTTAGACACTTGAATCAACAATGCTTTTAGTGGCACCCCTTTATATTAATATAGTTATGTGATATGTAATTGTGATTTGATTACTCAGGCTGCCTTGCAAACAAATTCCCTACTAAATTTGCTAGTATCATTATTTTTTCTTTGTAAATGGCAACTGGATGGACACAAACAACTTGATAGGATTTCTTTAAACTAGGACAACTTGAAGAGCACTCGGGGGTGTTTAATCATGTTCATGCTTGTTTAAATTATTGAAAACTGTGTATTTGTGTGAACTGTGTATTTGTGTGAATTTTTTTTTTAGATTTCTTTATTTAAAAGGGACAGTGCACATTAATCAACATGAGTACAATGTCCAACATGTAAATGTGCCAGATTTAGCCGTACCGGCTAATTTTCATCTGCAGTCCCTAGCAGGTTGATGACTTAAAAAACAATAAATACAATACAACAAGTACACATAAAATAAGAACAACATATGCTTACATAGGTAAAAACATATCTGATACTACATAAATACATCAACACATACTGAGACAGTACTGTAGCAATGAATACAACATTTTCAGGCCTCTGTGTTTGTCTGAGTGCATGTCTACTGTTTAACATGGAACTTAATTTTATACAATATACAATATGTAGTATAGCTGAAAAAGTCTCTTTTTCAGCTATGTTTTTTTAGGCCAAGGGGGTCCTCCTTGAAAAACATTGAAGACCCCTGCTTTAGGCAATTCGGTCGGTGCCTAAAAGGTATTGAAGTCAGTACCCAGCCCTAGTCTGAACCCTCTTTCTTCCCTCAGGGAGACGACTGTGGCGAAGAAGACTTCTGCGCCATCAGCCCCAACTGGACCTACGACAGGCGGACGCGGCGATGGCGGCGCCTCGACTCCCCGATGGACGTCCTTCGCTTGTCCGACAGCCCCACCGGACCCCGGGATGTGTCTCTGTGCGAGGTCTCCGACCGCCACGACGTCTGCTCCATCCACAGCTCCAGCAGCACCGAGAGCGAAGGCCACAACGGACGCCACAAGAGTCGCGGGGATGGCGCCGAAACCACAACCACAACCGCAGCCGCATCCATCGGTGCGACCACCAGCACCACAGACGACCAGGAGACCAGCAGGAGCTCCTCCCGCTGCTCCTCCGCCAACAAGACGCCTCCTCTGGAAGCCTCGTTCAGTGGACCCCCCTCACCTGGGGGAAGTGGTGGAGGATCGTCCACCGTGAGTCTGGAGGCCGAGGGCTGCTTCCCAGACAAACCGCCCAGGAAGAAGGGCACCAGTCTGCTGAGGAAGATGGAGAAACTGAGGCTGCGGGGAACGACTGGCCTGCTCGCTTCTGCTCACGGTGGCGGTGGAGATGACAGGAGTCGGGCACGGCACGTTGGCAGCGGGCCGGTTCAGGTCCAGGACCAGGACCACGAGAGGATGGAGAGGCTGCACGGCCCGTCAAGGTGAGGACTGTGGATTGCTAATTTAGGGCTGCACGATATGAGGAAAACAACGTTGTTGAATATCGCGATAACGATACAACTTGCCATAAATAATAGGATTTTTTTTATGATGGCCATTTTTTTATTATTATTTAACAACATACAAAACACACCACTCACAACCATGAATGATTTTGATTGTTTCCAGTTTCTACAAAAAATTTGCATTAAGTACTTGTACGTACTTTTAATGTAGGCTACTACTTTAAGTAGCCTACATTTTCCTGATGATACTTAACATTCTGTACTTTTACTCAAGTAACATTTTCACCGCAGGACTTTTACTGTAACAGAGTATTTTTTACAGTGTGGTATTAGTACTTTTACTTAGGCCTAAGTAAAGGATATGAATATTTCTTCCACCACTGCAGAATTGGGTCATTCCCAGTGCAGCTCTAACTGTAGAGTTCTCCCTCCCTGAATGTGTCCAGCCTGCAGGGTCGACCCAACAGCCGGGCGTCTTCCTTGCCCTCGTCTCCTCAAACCATCAGCAGCAGCAGCAGTAACAGCCACTCGGAGAGCAGCAGCACCGTCAGCACGCCCAGCCCGGTCGCCCGGGTCAGGGCCAACTGCAAACGCTCCAACAGCGGGGTCGGAGTCGTTGGTGGAACGACCCGGAACAACCAGAACCACACAGGATCGGAGGTCGGTCCAAGAAAATGTTTCAATTAGTGTTATTCACAGCACAGTTTATCTTATCACTAGGACTGCAACAACTAATCGATTAAATCGATTAAAGCTGATTATAAAATAGTTGCCAACAAATTTTATCATTGATTAGTTGGGTCTAGGTTATGTTGCACCATACAAGTTACACTCGTGTCTCTCCGACCTAATTTCAGCTAATTAGCGTGTCTATCAAGGCAGATTCATATCATAATTTCTCACTGTATTTCCAACCGATGTTCAAGCAGTTTGCTTTGCTATAGATTCCAGATAGTAATTATTATACAGGATACTTAGTTAAATAAAAAATGAGGGTTTTCATACCAAAATACCTTATCTTGTGTGTGCGTGTGGTCAAAACCATTGGTTCCTATTTATATCAAGGGCACTCATTGGCTCTTACACTCAATACTACTTACATAAAAAGTATTGAATTTGGTACCCAGCCCTAAGTTTATCTTTTTAATTTCTTTCGTTTGAACCTTCACTCATCCGTCTGTTCACCCTCTTAGGACTACAGGAACCAGATCAACAACAACAACAGCAACACCAGCAGCAGCAGCAGTGATGGTCTGGTCTTCCAGATCCCCCACGGACACAAACCAGGGACCTTCCCCACCTCTCTCGCACACAAACACACCATCCTGTCCCCCATCATTGACAACACCTCAGTCAACTGGAGGACCGGGAGCTTCCACGGTTACCGCGGAAAGCGAGACCACTGTCCACGCGGCACGTCATCGCTGGCCACTGGTGACCAGGACCCCTCGTCGTCGTCTTCTTCCTGTGACGTCGGAGTCCCCAGTCCGCTTCGTGTGCTGGATCATCGGATGAGTATCTACGACAACGTGCCCGACGACCAGCAGCTGTCTGAAAGCGAGGGCGGCAGTGGCGGAAGTGGCAGCGATGCAGAACGGATGGGTGAGGAGTCAGAGGTGGGTCCAGATTTAAGATTCAAGATTCAAGATTCAATATCCTTTTATTACTGTAATCTCACAACAGGGAAATGCACAATGTTACAGCACCAAGGGATAAACAAACAAATATAGGTAAAGTGAATAAATAGTCAAATGTATTTACAGTATTGCAGAATTGCATAGTCACATTATTACTGCACGGTTCCAAAGACTGTTACTCCTCTGGTACTAGGCTGCCTGGCATACATTTAATATTAAAGGCCTCAGTGTGCTTTAAACACAGTGTTTGTCAGATTTAAGACAGCGTTTGAAACCCCTTTTCCGACTTGCAGAATCCTGGGGGATGCGTCCTTGTTTTTGCAACTAGCCGAAATAATTTGACAATGTCGTCCACTTTACGCCGGCGTGTGGAGGTTTGAAAGTATAGCCTGGGAACCAGACGAATCTGCCAGCTCATGTTTCATTTGCTCTGGTAGATAACATCAGGCCCCCCTCCCGTTCAGATTCCCAAACGCACTGGCTTCCTGTAAAGCATCCAGGCCTTGACAGTTTGTGTTCTTTAATCCAGTTTTCTGATTAGCTATTGCATCTAATGTGTGTGTGTGTGTGTGTGTGTGTGTGTGTGTGTGTGTGTGTGTGTGTGTGTGTGTGTGTGTGTGTGTGTGTGTGTGTGTGTGTGTGTGTGTGTGTGTGTGTGTGTGTGTGTGTGTCACCTGGCTGTGACTTTGTGGATGGAGAAATGTGTTCCAAAATGACAGAAAGGGTCAGAAAGAAAGTGATAAACACCTGGTGAGGTAATTGCTGAGTCACGGTTAGGGATCAACATGCACAAACATTATGGTTATTTTGTGTAACAAGGCTGTACAATTCGGCCATATGTCTCCTTTAGGAAAGGTTTTAGATAGAGAATCAAATACATATTAATAAATATCAAAAATAAAACAGTCAACAGAGGGGGGTCTCTCTCTCTCTCTCTCTCTCTCTCTCTCTCTCTCTCTCTCTCACTCATTGGCTCTCCTTCTCCTCTCCTGCCCCTCTTAGTCATAAAAGTCTAAAATAAAGTCTATCATTCAGTCCAGCATATTGATTCTGCTAAACTAAGCTAAGCTCCAAATGGAGTTTTCCCATAATGCCAGAAATAATTTTGTGAGTGCTCCTATCACATTTTGTTTTAGATTAAAACTACAATAACCAGTTAAAATGAATCATCTTGCTTCAGAAAGTTTCTTTCTAAAGTAGAAGAGGAGCCATTTGGAATAAAGTTGGAACCCTCTGTGACAAAAATATGGCAGCCACGGAAGTAAAAGTTGACATAAAATATTATAGAAGTCATTAGGTAATGGCTCTTAATAAACCAGTTTTTTTCTTTCTTTTTTTAACTTCTGATCCGTGGAGAAATTGAGTAATACCTTTCCTCCAAACCTGATCTATGGCAATGAAATCCTTAATTTGCTAAATCCTAAAATCTGCTGAATAAGTCAACTGACGAGAAAGTAAAAAAGTACTGTAAAAAAAAACAGTGTTTTTTAATGACACTGTTGCAAGGTGAGGTGTGTTGTAGCTCAGAGGAACCATGAAGCAGATAAAACATCACGCTGGCAGGAAGGTTTACTGGGAAAACTGGGCAGACTTTTATTTCTATACTATGAATCCTGATAAAGGTCCCTTGGCCTTTGGAATTAAAATAGCCCCCCCACATCATCACATACCCCTCACCATACCTAGAGATTGGCATAGTTTTATTTCAGTTAGCCTATATAGATGGTTTGATTTGCATTGAGAGATGACCCAATGCCAATCTCTAGGTTTGGTAAAGGGTATGTGATGATGTGGGGCTATTTTAATTCCTGGATCCATGAAATAACTGGCCTTTAAAAATAAAAATCTGCCTGCCTCTATGGGAATTTAACATAGGGGTGTGTATACTTATGCACCCTGTATTTTAAGGAAAAACATTTATTTATTTACGATACATTATTTATTCACAAAGAAATATTGGTGTCCTTAAAATTTGGATTTTAATTAAGGCATTTAGATCAATTTCCAAAAGCTGATTTTTTTTATTCCTCTTTTTAGTCAACTTTAGCATGGGTTCATAAACTTATGAGCACCACTGTAGGATTAGAGCCCGCCTCTCCAGTTCAAGCTGGCCAATCAGATGAGTTACATCATCCAGAAACTAACATTCATCCAAACAAAATCAAACTTTAATTGATGTAGGAACTTAAAATAAAGAAAACTAACGAGAATAAATGTCTACCTTTATCAACAATATAGTGAGGGAACAGAATAGCAGCTCAGATTCAGTTACTAAGAAGGGTTGAATGTCAGATAGTTCTCATCCCTTACATGCTGAATTTCAGATGTTGCCATCTGGATCACGCTTTAAACTCCCAAAACTCAGAACCAACAGATTGCCATTTTACTTTTTAATTCTATAAAGAACCATAGATATTATCTGCTGCATCACAAATTGCCCCATTGGGAGACAAATAAAGTAACTTGAACTTGAACTCCTCACAGACACTGTTTTTTCCCTTGATTTTGAGAAGCCCATAACTAATGTTATGTTGCCATTTAGTCCTTAAAGCAATGGCCAACAACTATGTCTTAGTGGTGGTGATGGCACAGTGGATATGACACATACCTATGGTGTGGGAGATCTGGGTTCAATTCCCACTGTGATACATCAACTAATGTGTCCCTGAGCAAGACACCCAGAGCCGTGCGACCTCTGACCTATGTAGCAATTGGAAGTCGCTTTGGATAGAAAGCATCAGCTAAATGACATGTAATGTCTGTGGTAATTGAAAAACGTCATAATTCTAGTTTTAGTTTATTGTACTGAAGTGATTTTTTCCTTCGTCCTCTTAGGTGAGTCGATTGTTGGCAGGGGAAGACGTTTTCTCGGCTCTGGACAGCGTTCTGGAGCGGATCGGCGACCTCCAACAACTCGTCTCCACCTGGTCCGAAAACCTATCTGAGGACGACAGTCAGAGAGGTTCCTCCTCCTCCTCGCCTTCCTCTCCTTTCTCCCAGGACTCGCCTGCTCACAGCTCATCAGCCGCCTCCCCCTGCCCCTCCTCCCCCAGCCACATCCACCTGGACGTGCAGCACCCGGAGGAGACGGAAGAGGAAGAGGAGGATGAGGAGGTGAAGAGTCATGAGGAGGTAACCGTGAACGGAGAGGAGCCAAAGACCAGATCAACAACACCCAGGAACAGGTGAGAAAGCTTCAAGTGAAATGATGAAAACTGCAATTAAATAATAAAAAGTTTTATATATAGAACGAAAGTGACATTTAAGTTCCCCCTCTTTTTTTTCAAATATTGATCAACATCAAATTTGGGTTGAAGAAATACAAACAAATGATTGGACACTTTGAGTTACCCTGGACATGTGCAAATATTTAAGCCTTTGTGTCCAGGTGGACACAAATTATAGGAATGAATTCCCTCAGGCATCATCCAAAGTAAAAAAGTGTTATCATAAGCAACTAAGATAAAAGCTGTAACCTCAAGGTGAATAGTTTTGATTGCCTCTTTATAGTGCTGCTTTTATGTCTTTTTTGTTGCATATTTGTTCTCAGATATGGAAAAATAAAAAGCTGTCAGGCCTCTCCTGTAATGTAAAGTCAGCCACATCACCCGTGTGTGCTGATTGACGCTGCTTTCTCTCTCTTTGTGCTCTGTGTATGGTTTACTGGCTTAGTTTAAATATAGGTGTCCAATTATGTGTGTCTGAATGTGCGCTATATGCACTTGTTTTGTCTCTGAACCTGCTAATGACCTAATTCCCATCAACTGTACACTGTGTACACTGAGATTAATGCTAACATAGCATGCTAATAGGCAGGCTAAGGTAAGCAAGTTACCAAGAGGCTAACATTAGCATAGTAACAGTTTAACAAGCTAAAATACGTAATGTTACATTCTAAACATCACAATTTTAACATCCACTAGTTGTTAACATGCGTATTTACATGCTAACTGCTAATTATAGCTTTTAGCTAAATGTTAACATTGATATACGTACAGGCCTACCTGCTTGAAGTAAAACCAAATCTGCAAGACAAGCATACATATTAGCATGTTAACTATCTGTTAAATGTTAGTATGCCGACATGTTAAATGCTGTGTGCTAAATTGCCATCCAGTAGCTGTGCTATCTGTAAGCATGTAATGCTAACATTAAGGCTGCAAGCTCAAATTTGTTGTGCTTTGAACTGAATACTGACATTTGTATTCTAATGCTAACTTTCTATAAGCACAGATGAGTTTGAATACAGCTGATAGTCCGACAATGTAGAGCTGAAATTATCTAAAATGGTCACAATGATTAACCCTTGTACAACTCTCCTTTGGTGTCAACCTCCGGACAAACTTTAGAATTTTATTTTCTGGTTGCAGACTCATGTGACCGCTAGCATGGCGACATGCAGTACTTTAACGTAGTACGTTTTATTAGGGTATCCAAATAGATCATAACACAAAGTTTTTCTGTCTGATTGGTTTGTTTCACCAAATGCGAGGGCTCCGAACTGATGAGATAACGATAATTTCAATTTAGTAGCTTAAAATGTTATGTAATTAGATCCCAGTAAAAACACGTATTGTCGTTTAGTATGAATGTGTAACTCCGACACTCAGAGAATGTTCTTATGATTGTAAAATGTTATAAACTGGCATTTTTCGTGTTGTGTCTGGGCATGTTTGTGTCTATGATGTCATGTGTGTATTTATCTGTTCTCACTGTCCAGCAGAGTGAGCCAGCAGCTGCGATGGTCCAGCGAGCAGAGCCTGCCCTCCCTGCTTACCAGTTCAGGAGTGGAGAACCAGTCTGTGTCCCAGTTCCTCCTGCTGCAGAAACACTCCCTGCTCAAACTCACCGCTCTGATGGACAAGTACTCACCGTCCAGCAAGCAGGGCTGGAACTGGTAAGAAGTGTACAGGACCGAGGGTTCTTTGGGTAATTTCATGCTTCAAAATAAATGTGAGGGTGGAGCAGAGGTGTGGGAAGGTTAGAAACTAAACTTGATTCCTGGATTCTTTGCTCCTGCACAACTGCATGGAGAAACTTCTTCAAGGAAACAACTGTGGAAAGGAGGGCATGTGGGTGGGCGGGCGGAGGGTAAATATTTCAGGCAGCCTATTTAGAAAATTCATTCATTATTCATGGCTCGCATGCAACCTTGCCTTGGCTTCAACAAAAAACAACATGCTTCGAGAGGAATAAACTCCTTTCCAAAAGAATAAATACAGCGAGGAGCGCTTCACCTTGTGTCTGTATTCCTGTGAAATCACAGTAAAGCTTGGTTCCGACATCCTTTCTGCTCGCTGGTTAACTGCTCAGGCATTGTGGGTTATTTTGGACTACATTTTCTCATAAGGTCACACTGTGTCTCTGTTCTCCTGTCTTTTTCTCGCTTAATCTCATTTCTTTCTCACTCTCCTAGCAAGTATCTCATATATCCCAATGTACAGAAGGTTGGTCAAAGTCAGTGCCAAAGAGTGAGCGATGTCCTCGCACAGAAAAACATTCTGAAATTGTTTAAAAACTGGTCCTCGTTTGACAGAATCTTTGCAACAGAGGTAGCACAAGCCATAGAGCCACAACAGCTACATTTATAGGAAATACCCCAGGTTGAAATTAACTGGAATTATCTATTAAATGCTTACTTGGTTGGAACATAGAGTATAAAAGAAGTGGACGAAGTCACCGTGAAGTCACCCATTGCTTTGTGGAAGCCTTGAGTTTGGCATTATGGCCATCCTATTTTTTTGGGGCCAGATATCCCCTTTTTTGGATGAAGTTATGAGCTGACGCTGGTGCTACCTAGCTAGCTTGGTTGTCTAATTGCGTCCGTAATTCATGTTAACTGTGATATTAATTGGGATAATTTTTTGGCTGGTGTACAGCAGGCTTGAAATAAAATGGACTTGAACAATCTTCTAGTACAACGGAACGCCAAGACATTTTTAGGCAACCGAATGTTCCAATTAACGTTCATGACCTGAAAACACAGTTAGAGGGTTTTTTTCAGATGTAAACACGGACGACACCCAAAGACAAGTTCAGGTCTATTTCAATGTCTACAGTGCCATGGTTAACATTGCTAAGCCTCTGTCATGATTGACAGGTCTGAGTGTAGCCACGCCCCTAAATCATCGCCTTCTTTATCCTCTATTTTAAAATAAATGGGACGATGAATTACATAATGAACATCATGCTGTATCGAAGACGCCTTAAAACTAGCGATTGAGACCACAAACTGATTATGAAAATGTTTATTGAGGTAATAAATCAAGTGAGAAGTGGGCTCATTTTTGCATTGACTTTCTAAATAACCAGACTTTTTTTTTTGCAACCAATTGAAACTTTCTGATTGGCTTCACTTTTCAGACCGGGAGGCTACGTCCACTTCTTTTATACAGTTTGTGTATGGGTTAGCAACAGTGTAAGTTCCTGTCATTCTGTTTGTAATGTCCTCATTGAGGTGGTGACGGTTACGGCAAGCCCTAAGGGACAGTAGTAGCGGTAGGACAAAGAAGGGAACAAGAATATTTGGTATAAGAAGTGTGGACTTCAAACCCTTGTTCTTGTTTAAAATGTAGGATGTTTTCACTGCACTTTTTATTGACATACATGGGGATTTAATGAGATCAGTGTTTTGCCTCCTACACCATGTTTTTGGAATAAGCCTTCATGCAAAATTGAGACAAATTCATTTTTAAGAATAATAAAACATACAAATATTCTGCTTGTTTACTCTGCTGAACATTTGTTTTTTATTATGTGTGCTGAGGAAACACATTACCTGCTTGTTTTATGCTTTGGTAGAAAACCAATTAGATTTTTGCCAGGGCTGTTATGCTCAATGAGATACGGCTGAATATGAATGAACTGAGCATTGAACAAAAAACCCCTCCTGAAATTACTCCTCACAGATATTCGTCTTTCATTTTCAGCATCAAACATGTGTTTGGGGGTGGGGGTTTAGAAAAAACAGTCGCTCTGTGGCAGCAGGTTGAACAGCATCAGCGAGGCTTCCTGTAGTTCAGGCTTCCTGTAGCATTTCAAACTGCTCCCTTTTACAGATATTACACTTTAATACATCTTATGGAAGGAAGCAAATTGAGAAGAAATTATGGCAGTTTAAAATTAGGTTTTCCTCTACGGGAAAATGGAAGAAAATATCAAATTAAAGCAAAACCTTTTTAATGAGCATAAACTCATGAACTGCAAATGACTTGTTCTTACACAAATGATTCAACATCATGTTCCTTCACCTCAAACTGGATTATGTGACATTAATACATCCGATAATACATTTTAGACACAGCATCGGACAAAATATGTTAAGTTCAGGCAAGTCTTATTACTTTGTTTAGAGTTGTTTTTGTTAGTCGGCATTAGTCTTGAAATACAAATTACTTCAAGCCAATGTCATCTCGCTGGTAACACGCTGAAGTTGAAACTGATGTGCCTTAAGAAAACTCTGGTTAGTTAGGCTATGTTTAGATGGAAGCAATCTGAAGAGAAAACACAAAAGTTGCGTTGCGTTCTCACTTTTTATTCTGCGTTTAGACAAGCGTTTCGGGGGGGAAATCTGCGTGCATATGGTGTGAAATTCGATGTAGTATGCACACCAGGCGGCTAGGTGGTAGTGTGAAGCAGAACCTTCCTTCTACTTCTCTCCCTAGTAGCTCCAAACCAAAACATGGAGAAGCGAACAACAAAAGCTGACAACTTTGTCTGGACAGACGAGGAGGTGGAGTTATTCCTCCAAACAACCTTAGATTACAAAGCCACAAAGGCACAATAGGGCGCGGACTGGGAGTCCTGCCAGTCAAAAGATATAGACATATGGACCCAATTTCTTCAGCAGTATCCTGTACCTGGAAGGACGTCATATCCACACCAGAAAGAGATCGGAGCAGACTTTTGCGTTTTCACTCTTTAGACGGGAACATGACAATAGAGCGTTTTTAAGATTTCCACTCTGGAGGGTAGTTTGACTTTTTTGCGTTTTTAAGCCCCAATCAAATATTTTGTTGTTTTCACCCTTGTGCATTGTCATGTAAACAGGGCCTTAGATAAGACGATTGATTCTACGTTCAGACATGAGAGTGGTATCAATCTTGTCACTAACTCTTCACCAGAAACCAAATAAGCATATTTCCCAAAATGTCAAACTACTGCTTTAAGAGAAACCTAGTCAGATTTGTGCTGGTACACCTGATATCTTGTCCATGTAGAAATAGGGCTGGATCCGAAATAATAAGATGGAAAGGCGGACCAAAACTGCCACAGCTCAACAGTAACTGCACACTCAGGGAGTCAAAACCTGTACGTGTATGCTCTGTCGCCACAGCACCGTCAGGCCAAGTGCTAAAAAAGTCAAATGAATCTCCTCAGGCTTCAACAATTAGTTCCAAGTCTTTTCATTTGAATGTTTCTTTTTCCCTGATGCCAAAGTGAGTGCAAGACGATTACAAATACAGCAATTAACTGCTAATTGGGACGGCACATACTCTGAGGCACTTTTTCTTAAGAAGACAGTTTGTTTCCAGGGGCTGCTTATATTTAAGTTGAAAAAAACAGATGGATGAACAGAGCTAAAAAGCATTTAGAGTGCATGTATGATTAAATTTTTTCTTCTTTGTGAGTGTGTACTTCAGCGAAAGAGGGGCTGGCATGTTCTTTATACAAAGTAGAGAAGGGGTTACATTAATGATGTTGGAGTACTTTGGATTTCTCCTGTTTTGAACATTGCTATTACAAGCTTGCAATTATACACAGAGTGCACTTGACCCTAGCATTTAGAAACTTAAAGAAAGTTGGAAAACTAATTCAGCCAAAGAAAGAAAAAGAAGTTGAGTCCAGGAGTTCTGGGGTCCCACTGCATCTGGAACATTAGTATAGAAATAGAATAGAAAAGAAAAAAAATCAGTGACTTGTATTTGGTCAAAAGGTCGCTGATATCAGTTCAGAAACATGAACAAACTTCAACACAGTCCTTCTGAAAGTCCAATCGCTTTCATCAGCGGCCATAGTTTTCTCAATGCCTGCAGATATTTCCTGCAGAGCAGATTTGAATGGCGCACACATTTTAGAGATCACTGGGGACTTATGTAATCAAAAAACGTTTATTTGCCTATTCCTTTAAAAGGAAACATATCTAACAGAAGCCAAGTACACTTACACTTGACTGGTTGAGATTACAAATTCCCAGTATATTTACAAAACAATTTTTGATAACTTTGCAATATAACATAACTATTCCATGCCGTTTGATTGTTTTCTTAAAAATGGAAGGATCTAATGGTCTGTCGCCTGCAGGACTGTTCCCAAGTCGCCGAGGAAGACCAAGGTGATGGAGGTGAAAGGCCGGCGAGTTTTTGGGGTTCCTCTGCTCCTCAGCGTCCAGCAGACAGGAGAGCCACTTCCTCCCAGCATCCTCAGAGCACTGGTCTACCTGAGGGCTGAGTGTTTGGACCAGGTAATGCAGCCAAAAGGCCACAAGAGGCCTGCAGTGATTTTAGAAACACTAGAAAAGGCGCTGTTGGACACGATACAGAGTAACTTCAAAGATTTAATGAAATCATTTTGAGGCATCCGGTCTGTTCTCTCTCAGGTGGGTCTTTTCCGTAAGTCCGGGGTGAAGTCTCGTATCCAGTACCTCCGCGAGCTGGTGGAGTCGGACCCAGGCGGCGTTTCGTTCGAGGGTCAGTCTGCCTTTGACGTGGCAGACATGGTGAAGCAGTACTTCAGAGACCTGCCCGAACCCATCTTCACCAGCAAACTCAGCGAGTCCTTCCTCCACATTTACCAATGTGAGCAATTACTACCGTTATCATATGTGGCCAGCATTGAGAAGATAACCTTTCTACTTGTTTGAATTTGATTGCTAACTTTGTAATCTACCATTAAGCAGTTTGATTAAAACACCTCCAACAGAAAACTAAAGGAAAATACTAATAAAAAAAACGAAGTCTTTGTTCCAGTTTAAAGAAATGTTGACTATACGACTGTCACAATTTCTGGTGGTGAATCCTAATGACTTAAGTGACCCCCCTGACTCTTTTCCTCTTGTGCCGCCAACAGATCAGTATGCTAACATGCTAAGATGTAGCTATTAATTGCTAAATACTAACATGCTATTAGTAGTGTAAGATTCTCTATACTTAAAGACGCTACACCACACACTTCCTGTCTCCTAAATGGGCGCGGACCTTGTTTGAAGTTTAGTTAATGTCGTGTGGATGGATGAAAAGTAATTTTTGTGTAATTTATTGCAAATTCTTTTGCTAACATTGGATATACACACAGCTAAAAGACATATTTAGCCTCACGAAAGTGAGTTGTTGACAAACGTTAGTTGATGTTAGCGTATCTGTGTTGCCAGCTCTCAAAAGAGTTTGTTCCTGAGACCGAAACAGGTCTCAAACAAAGTTTTTTTTCCCCCGATTTGTCTCAGGACCTGCCGCTAGTATCCTAAAGAGGCGTGACGGTGGAGAAACCCACCTGACACAGACACAGGAAATGACTCTGAGTTGGGGCGTCTCAGTTCTGTTATAAGTAATGCTTTCCAAAAACATGTTAGCATGTTTACAGATAAGCATGCTATGCTGATAAAGCTAACACGTGTTACCAACCACCATGCGTTTCTGTACATGATAAACATTAGCATATTAGCACTATTAGGTGTATTAAGACTAAATGTGAGGCAAATAATCACTATTTGTGCGAATTTGACTCTTGTGAAGCTAGCTAGCAATGAACACACCACTGTGAAATCTTACCAGGTTCTCCATTTCTCTCCCTTTCTTGTTTCCATTCGCCTATGAACTGGAGTAAAAAACAAATCATAAACGCACACTCTTCCCTCAATTTGAACCACTGCAGATGTATAGACTTAATATGCAATAATGCCACCAATTCGCTTTGCATTCAGTCTGAACGCAAATTGACAATCTAACATAGGCTACACATTAGCAAGCTAAAATGCTAATGCTGTGTATGAGAATCCTGCTGACATTTAGCATCAGCATGTTAGCATCCAGTCATTAGCACACATTTTATCATAGTAGCTGTGACACATTGACACTCTATTCATATCCAGTCTGGATAAATAATGTTAGCTAATTTTGGAGCTTGAGCTGTTAAATTCTATACCATACTGGTGGTTTTACCCATTTTAACCACTATAATCCCTTTGTTCCAAACACACAATTAGTTTTTAAATTAAGTTCCGGCATTTCATTTCAGAATACCATGAAGATGAATTTACAGTGATTGTATTCTTGCAGGAGAAAGATAATCCATTGCGTTGAGCATTGAGTTGGCTTTATTTTCTAAAATATGAAGAGGTAAGCTTTCTGCTTGCAGATTTTCCCAAGGATCAGCAGCTAGTTGCTGCTCAGGCGGCCATCCTGCTGCTTCCTGACGAGAACAGGGTGGCCCTGCAAACGCTGCTGTTCTTCCTGCGGGACGTTGTGGCCTGCGTGGATGAGAACCAAATGACTCCAACCAACATTGCGGTTTGCCTGGCGCCGTCGCTGTTCCACCTCAACACCCTGAAGAGAGACGCTAACACAGCCAGGTGAGCTAAGACCACAGACACCGACTGTTAACCATAGTCCTCATAAATCCACCGGAGTTCAAAATTCCAACACAAAGAAATCGAAAGGTGACGGACATCCGACTTAAAAAGAGGGACATCCCTGAAGTGGAACGTTGTCGATATATAGACTAGGCAACACGAGAATTCCCTGCATCAGTTATAGCTTCAGTTACACTTAAAGTTGTTTATATTTTTTTCAAATTAAGAATTTATTTACAGCACACACCTTCTCAATAAAGAATGGAAATGAATGGAGGGTGTGTGGTGTCTGACACACATTGTCACAGTTGCGTAAGTCTTAACAGCTGTTACATAAGACCTGCTGTTAGGTGTGGAGTCCACTCTGTCTCGATTTAATTAGATTTTGGTTTTGTAATATAAAATGGAGATCATAACAATTCAAATATTAGCTCATTAACTGCAAATTGATGTTTGTGATATTTCATCTCACAAGATAGCTCAGTGCTTACTGGTTCAGATTGATGACCATAAGCAAGTTTAAAATAGCTCCAAAGTGGGTTTTATGATGAACTGAAAATAATTCAAACCAACTGCTGCCTGGAAGATACCACTTTCTTTCAGTAGGCCTATACTTAGTTTTGGCTTCAGGCAGTGACTTTTTCATGGTTTCCGTTTAAATCTCAGAATTAGCTTCAGATCCTGACTTCACCTTTGGGTTTTTGCATGCATGTATGTCTGAATGTGTGTGTTAGCTGTTACCCACAGCAGGATGCCAATTAGGTGCTTCCTCCTCACTTTGACGTCATGTTTCCAAAGTTCTCAGCTCTCACAAATGATATTGCCTTTGGATGGAATCCAGCTGTTACACTCATACCTTCTCTTTGTAATGAAAAGCTGTCAGCACAGTTTACACAAAGAGCACATTACATAACCTCCACCAATCTCCACCTGGGCTCAACTGCACTCCCTGATATGAAAGCTATTTTCTATCTGCTATTTAACTCAGAATCCTACTTGGCAGACAGTTAGAAATGGGAGAATGTTGATAATGGCAATGCAGTTTATGATTTGTATTATTAGGATATGAACTTAGTTATTAGGAGACACTCTGTCCCATCAGTGACTACAGACCCTCCATCTGAGCTCAGAGTTTGTACAGAAGTGCATTCACAGAATTTATACATGACATGACCTTCTTTATCGTCAATGGAGGCAAACATTCAAACACACCACTTTTGCACTACTGAGATGGACATTAATGGCCATAAAGGGTTAGGCTGATGTTGATCTGTATGGATTCTTATTGTCAACATGTGTCAGTCTGTCTCTCGATGCTTTCTGACTTCCTTTCTGTGGCTCACAGCTCGGAGCCCTTTTGATTACTACTGAAGACGTGAATCTTGAAGCTCACAAATATATAGTTTCATAAAAGATGATCAGAGGTTTCTTGAAACAGCTGGTCACTGCAGTTTTGATCAAGCACACACCGGAGGAAAAAGTGCATTTGTTGGGGACTATTTTCAGCGGCGGATTAATTCACATTAGTGAGCATTTGTGGCAGCAGGGCGGTGTATATAAAATCGAGCCAAAAATAAGCTACAGTGTATTTGTTCATTCGACAGCGTGGCTCATTGATCTGTTCTTTATATGAGAGGAGGAAGATATATCAGGCTGTGAAACACACTCAATACTTGTTAGTAGATTCATCCATTATTTGTTCAACTCTCCTCCTTCGTACTTGCTCTTCTTGTATGTCACGCTACACATCTTGCTCCTTGTACTTTCCTCCCTTCTTTTCATATCCACCTCTTCCCTTTTTTTCCCTTTAAGCTGACAGTACAGTAGATGGAAATGACATAACGGACAAATCAGCACTCTGTGCCTCCCGTCTCCTGGAAGCCAGAGTCCCGGCCTGTCAGAAATCACGTCACACTTTGTGGTGGGAACAATAACTCTGAAAACCGACTGCTGCTCGCAGCTGTTCTCCCACAGATCTGTAAAATCTAATCTGGGCTCTCTTTTGCTCATGTTGCTGCTTGACAGATCTCCCCACTGTTACTCAGAATTGTACTTTTTTTTTTAATGGTCTAGCTTCTCGTCCGACCAGCTGGGTTTGTTTTTAAGTGCTGGTGTCTTATTTCCCCAATTTGCAGCGCTCAAGAGTCTGTGCGGTTTGGTATGTCAAAAAGCTCACCTTTCTTACTTTTCCTTAGTCATCAAAAACTAAAACAACACAAAAGATTTTGTGGAAGAATTTCACATCAAATAAAAATCCAGGAAAACAACTTCCTGTTTTGAAGGTTTTCCAAAATAACCTAAATCTGTCAGTTGCAGTAATCGTGACTCAGAGCTCCTGCTTGCTTTCTGCTTCAACTGACTGGCAGTGATGGCAGTGTGAAGCTACCATCATTGCTGTGATGGGTACTCATGACGTTTCACACCCTCTTACCATTTCCTACCATTTTACACACACACACACACCCACACACCCACACACACACGCACCCGTCTATCCTCCTCATCTGTCTGATGTTCTTGATGCCATTTCTCATCATATTGTGCCCAAATCCAAATCCGGCGAATTATAATCTAGTCTATATCCACGACGTTCCTCTGCCGGGATTGTTCAGATGCCGCAGAAAATTCCGCCGGATGTCCCTCTTTTCGGCCCGATGTCCCTCACCTTCCGCTTTCTTTGTGTTGTAATTTTAAACTGCGGTGGATTTGTGAGGACTATGGTTAACTGCTCCTCAGATCTCTGCAGGGTAAATCCAGACAGCTAGCTAGACTATCTGTCCAATCGGAGTTTTCTGGTGCACGACTAAAACTACTTTTGAACGTACACATGTTCCACCAAAACAAGTTCCTTCCCGAGGCTATTTTGCAGAGGCGTCCAACGCTTAGCGCCACCCAAGACGATTGTGATTGGTTTAAAGAAATGCCAATAAACCAGAGCACGTTTTTCTCCCATCCCAGAATGCTGTGTGGACTAGCCAGACCCTCCTCCGCAGCGCTGTGGAGCAAATATAAACACCAAACTGTTAGTCAGAAGCTAACTTAAGCTAACGTTAGCTTTGTAGAGATCGTTCCCAAACTGAATAACTACCGCACATATAAACACAAAATTGCTTTGCTAGCTCTATCCTGTTGTAACTAAATGTTTCCATCGACAGATATAGCTTCTGTACGTCCGCGAAAATCACATTTAGCAGCTATTTTCTATATAGCGCCGTCACCGGCACAGCTAATCCAAACATATCCAGTGATCCATCCATATCAAGTTAACTTCAGAGCGTTGTAACAAATAACTTGTTTATTTGGAGAGCTTTTGTGTGTTCCAATGTGGTTCCTGCATTACTTACGTGAATACAAATGTTTTTAAACAGTTTTTTAATGTTGTCGTAATGTTGACAGAGAAATAGCGGAGGGATATTTTAAATGATGCGCCAGGTCTGCTCAAATGGCTCTGGGTGTGCTGTCTGAATGCCGATTTGAGCACGTTCTAAATGTCTAGCTGACCAATCAGATTGTCTGGTCGGATCTACTTGTACTTAAAATTCAGTACGTTTGCTGCCTGTAATTCAAGACAATAAAAGTGACCTCCACCTTGTTCCTGTTGTTGCTGCAGGTCGAGTCATAGGAAGTACAGCCTGGGCCGCCCAGACCAGCGGGACCTGAGTGAGAACCTGGCTGCCACCCAGGGCCTGGCCAACATGATCACCGAGGCCCAGAGACTCTTCCAGGTAAAGAATACTGACAACCTGATCTGCAGGCACAAACTACACAGCACACTGTGTTTATTCTATGTATTATTGGCATGGTGTCAATGATGACAAACTTTTTATAATTTTTATGACATGCTATACTACTATTTTCTGACTTTGACATACTGTACTGACTTTTTTTTCTGACTTTTTCTGACATATACTATGACATTTGTATGACCTTTTATGACACACTATACTCTGACCTTTTTTTTTTACTTTTTATGACATATACTATGACTTTTTAAACCTTTTGTTTGACATAGCATACTATGACTTTTTTAACTTTTTTTGACGTACTATATATACTATGACAATTTTCTTTACTTTTTATGACATACTATACTATGACTTTTTTCAACATAGTATACTATGACTATTTCATGAACTTTTTCGACATACTACACTATGATTTATTTCAATATACTATACTATGACTTTGTATGACTTTTTTCAACATAGTATACCATGACATTTTTCAACGTACTATACTTAAAAACAACAGACAAAGCCAGAAATCTTGGTGTAGTCATGGACTCAGACCTGAATTTTAAAAGTCACATTAAGACAATTACAAAATCAGCCTATTATCCATCCATCCATCCATCCATCCATCTTCGTCCGCTTATCCGGTGTCGGGTCGCGGGGGGAGCAGCTCCAGCAGGGGACCCCAAACTTCCCTTTCCCGAGCAACATTAACCAGCTCCGACTGGGGATCCTGAGGCGTTCCCAGGCCAGGTTGGAGATATAATCCTCCACCTAGTCCTGGGTCTTCCCGAGGCCTCCTCCCAGCTGGACCTCCCTCCACCTAGTCCTGGGTCTTCCCGAGGCCTCCTCCCAGCTGGACGTGCCTGAACACCTCCCTAGGGGGCGCCCAGGGGCATCCTTACCAGATGCCCGAACCACCTCAACTGGCTCCTTTCGACGTGAAGGAGCAGCGGCTCTACTCCGAGCTCCTCACGGATGACTGAGCTTCTCACCCTATCTCTAAGGGAGACGCCAGCCACCCTCCTGAGGAAACCCATTTCAGCCGCTTGTACCTTGGATCTCGTTCTTTCGGTCATGACCCAGCCTTCATGACCATAGGTGAGGGTAGGAACGAAAACTGACCGGTAGATTGAGAGCTTTGCCTTCTGGCTCAGCTCTCTTTTCGTCACAACGGTGCGATAAATAGAATGTAATACCGCACCCGCTGCACCGATTCTCCGACCAATCTCCCGCTCCATTGTCCCCTCACTCGCGAACAAAACCCCAAGGTACTTGAACTCCTTCACTTGGGGTAAGGACTTTTTTATGACTTTTTCGACATACTATACTATGAGTTTCTTCGACATACTATGCTATGACTTTTTAATACCTTTTTCCGACATACTATACTATGACTTATTTCGACATACTATACTATGACTTTTTCATGAGTTTTTTCAACATGCTATACTATGACTTTTTCATGACTTTTTTCGACATACTACACTATGACTGTTTTATGACTTTGTTCGTCATAGTATACTATGACTTTTTTATGACTTTCTCGACATACTATACTATGAGTTTCTTCGACATACTATATGTCAAGTTATGTGTGATTTCTGGCTGACCACAGCTCTGCCCAAACTTGAAAACTGCTTTATCCTTGATGAACGCAAAGGACAACTCAAAACTGTTCACTTTATGATTTTTTATTGTCATAAAGATAGAACAGAATAGGTTGATAACCTTCAAAACACACAAACAAAAACGATGGATTAGTTACAAATGACTCAATTTTACTTTCTCAAAATAAGAATAAATAAATGTTACTGAATCCTCAAACCTAACCAAACAATCATTTAGTCATTTAGATTAACCTAGGATCATTGCAAGTTAATAATTAGAATATCAATATCATAATTAAACTCATTTAATAATTCAACAATACACATGATTAGAGTAACGTTACTGTCAAGTTCTACGTTCACCTAATAAAGTCTTCACTATTTAATTTAAATTGTATGTTACAACCAAACACAAGGGCATATAGAAGCATGAATTCAACACATTCTGTCCTACCAGTTGCGTCTTCGGATGACCAGGAGCTGTGGTCATTGGTATCTCTTCTCAGGAATGAGTGAGAGCCGAGTAAACTTTTACCAAACATTTCGATGCCATGCACATGCACTGCTTGTGGGTGCACCGGTTAATATGGTCCCAAGAGCACTTCCTGGAGGTTGGTTTCAACAGCTCCGGTTGCATGGTTGACCCCTGCAGTTTGGGAGTGCTTTGAGTGCCCTGAGTGAATTTAGGCTTGAGTGCTCAGTATAGCTTGTAATCAGGAATTGACACAACACTATACTATGACTTTTTATAACTTTTTTCGACATACTATACTATGACTGTTTTATGGCTTTGTTCATCATGCTATACTATGACTTTTTTCGACATACTATTAGTGATGGCCAAACGAAGCTTTGTGAAGCATTGTCTATTTTCTGAGCCCACTAGATGGAGCTCTCTGTTCAACAAAGGGTTGAGAATACACTGAATTGCAATGCCTTAGGCCTTTCTCTTAAAACCAAGAGTGCCATCTAGTGGGCTCAGAAAATAAAGAAAATGGGTCACGAAACTTCATTTGGCCATCACTACATACTATACTATGACTTATTTCGACATACTATACTATGACTGTTTTATGACTTTTTTTTGACATACTATAATATGACTTTTTAATACCTTTTTTCGACATACTATACTATGACTTTTAAATTCCTTTTTCCGACATACTATACTATCACTTTTTCATGACTATTTTTGACATACCATACTATGACTTTTTTTGACATACTATACTATGACTTATTTCGACATACTATACTATGACTTTGTATGACATTTTTCGACATAGTATACTATTTTTTCGTCATACTACACTATGACTGTTTTATGACTTTGTTCGTCATACTATACTATGACTTTTTAATACCTTTTTCCGACATACTATACTATGACTTTTATATGACTTATTTCGACATACTATACTATGACTGTTTAATGACTTTGTTCGACATACAATACTATGACTTTTTTATGACTTTTTCAACATACTATACTATGACTTTTTTATGACTTTTTTCGTCATGCTACACTATAACTGTTTTATGACTTTGTTCGTCATACTATACTATGACTTTTTAATACCTTTTTCCAACATACTATACTATGACTTATTTCAACATACTATACTATGACTGTTTTATGACTTTGTTCGTCATACTATACTATGACTTTTTTTTATTTTCTTCGACATACTATACTATCACTTTTTTCGACATACTATACTATGACTTTTTCATGACTATTTTTGACATACTATACTATGACTTTTTTCGACATACTATACTATGACTTTTTCATGACTTATTTCGACATACTATACTATGACTTATTTCGACATACTATACTATGACTGTTTTATGACTTTGTTCGACATACTATACTATGACTTTTTTATGACTTTTTCGACATACTATACTATGAGTTTCTTCGACATACTATACTTTGACTTTTTATAACTTTGTTCGTCATACTATGACTTTTTTTATTTTCTTTGACATACAATACTATCACTTTTTTTGACATACTATACTATGACTTTTTCATGACTATTTTTGACATACCATACTATGACTTATTTCGACATACTATGACTATGACTTATTTCGACATACTATACTATGACTTTATTATGACTTATTTCGACATACTATACTATGACTTATTTCGACATACTATACTATGACTTTGTATGACATTTTTCGACATAGTATACTACGAATTTTTTTGTCATACTACACTATGACTGTTTTATGGCTTTGTTCGTCATACTATACTATGACTTTTTAATACCTTTTTCCAACATACTATACTATGACTTTTATATTACTTATATCGACATACTATACTATGACTGTTTAATGACTTTGTTCAACATACTATACTATGACTTTTTAATACCTTTTTCCAACATACTATACTATGACTTTGTTCGTCATACTATACTATGACTTTTTTCGACATACTATACTATGACTTTTTCATGACTTTTTCAACATACTATACTATGACTTATTTTGACCTACTATACTATGACTTATTTTTCAACATACTATACTATGACTTTTTCATTTTTTCAATACTATGCTATAACTTTTTTTTTTTTCAACATACTATACTATGACTGTTTTATGACTTTTTGTTCAAACATACTATACTATGACTTTTTATGACTTTTTCAACATACTATACTATGACTTTTTCATGACTTTTTCAACATACTATACTATGACTTATTTTAACCTACTATACTATGACTTTTTATTTTTTCGACATACTATACTATACTATGACTTTTTTGACATACTATACTATGACTTTTTATGACTTTTTCAACATACTATACTATGACTTTTTTTATGACATTTTCTATACTATGACTTTTTTTCAACATACTATACTATGACTTTGTATGACTTTTTTCGACATACTATACTATGACTGTTTTATGACTTTGTTCGTCATACTATACTATGACTTTTTAATACTTTTTCCCGACATACTATACTATGACTTTTATATGACTTTTTTCGACATACTATACTATTAGTTTCTTCGACATACTATACTATGACTTTTTATAACTTTTTTCGACATACTATACTATGACTTTTTCATGACTTTTTTTGACATACTATACTATGACTTATTTCGAAATACTATACTATGACTTTTTCATGACTTTTTTCGACATGCTATACTATGACTTTGTATGACTTTTTTCGACATACTACACTTTGACTGTTTTATGACTTTGTTCGTCATACTATACTATGACTTTTTAATACCTTTTTCCGACATACTATACTATGACTTTTTAATACCTTTTTCCGACATACTATACTATGACTTTTTAATACCTTTTTCCGACATACTATACTATGACTTTTATGACTTTTTTCAACATACTATACTATGACTTTTATATGACTTTTTTCGAAATACTATACTATGACTTTTTCATGACTTTTTTCAACATACTATACTATGACTTATTTCGACATACTATACTATGACTTATTTCGACATACTATACTATGTCTTATTTCGACATACTATACTATTTATATTTTCAACATATACTATACTATGACTTATTTCAACATACTATGACTGTTTTATGACTTTTTCAACATACTATACTATGACTTTTTTATGACTTTTTCAACATACTATACTATGAGTTTCTTCGACATACTATACTATGACTTTTTCATGAGTTTTTTCGACATGCTATACTATGACTTTTTTTCAACATACTATACTATGATTTTTTTATGACTTTTTCAACATACTATACTATGACTTTTTATGACTTTTTCAACATACGATACTATGACTTTTTAAAACCTTTTTTTGACATACTATACTATAACTTTTTTATGGCTTTTTTCGACAACTATACTATACTTTGACTTTTTATGACTTTTTTCATACTTTTTACTATGACTTTTTTTAAAACCTTTTTTTGACATACTATACTATAACTTTTTTATGGCTTTTTCAACATACTATACTATGACTTTTTAATGACTTTTTCAACATACTATACTATGACTTTTTAAAACCTTTTTTCGACATACTATACTATGACTTTTTTATGACTTTTTTCGACATACTATACTATGAGTTTCTTCGACATACTATACAATGACTTTTTCATGACTTTTTTCGACATACTATACTATGACTTTTTTTCGACATACTATACTATGACTTTTTTGTGACTTTTTCAACATACTATACTATGACTTATTTCGACATACTATACTATGACTGTTTTATGACTTTGTTCGACATACTATATTATGACTTTTTTATGACTTTTTCAACATACTATACTATGAGTTTCTTTGACATACTATACTTTGACTTTTTATAACTTTGTTCGTCATACTATGACTTTTTTTATTTTCTTTGACATACAATACTATCACTTTTTTTGACATACTATACTATGACTTTTTCATGACTATTTTTGACATACCATACTATGACTTATTTCGACATACTATGACTATGACTTTTTCAACATACTATACTATGACTTTTTTATGACTTTTTCGACATACTATACTATGACTTTTTTTTTCGTCATACTACACTATGACTTTTTATGACTTTTGTTCGTCATACTATACTATGACTTTTTAATACCTTTTTCCAACATACTATACTATGACTTTTTTATGACTTTTTCAACATACTATACTATGACTTTTTAATGACTTTTTCAACATACTATACTATGACTTTTTAAAACCTTTTTCAACATACTATACTATGACTTTTTATTTTTTTAAACATACTATTTTTTTTTTTATGACTTTTTATACTATGACTTTTTTGACATTTACTATGACTTATTTCAACATACTATACTATGACTTATTTCAACATACTATGACTGTTTTATGACTTTGTTCAACATACTATACTATGACTTTTTATGACTTTTTTCAACATACTATACTATGACTTCTTCGACATACTATACTATTTTTTCATGAGTTTTTTCGATACTATACTATACTATGACTTTTTCAACATACTATACTATGATTTTTTTTATGACTTTTTTCAACATACTATACTATGACTTTTTTTTTTCATGACTTTTTTTTTTATACTTTTACTATGACTTTTTAAAACCTTTTTTAACATACTATACTATGACTTTTTATGACTTTTTCAACATACTATACTATGACTTTTTTATGACTTTTTCAACATACTATACTATGACTTTTTAAAACCTTTTTGAACATACTATACTATAACTTTTTTATGGCTTTTTCAACATACTATACTATGACTTTTTAATGACTTTTTCAACATACTATACTATGACTTTTTAAAACCTTTTTTCGACATACTATACTATGACTTTTTTATGACTTTTTTCAACATACTATACTATGAGTTTCTTCGACATACTATACAATGACTTTTTCATGACTTTTTTCGACATACTATACTATGACTTTTTTCGACATACTATACTATGACTTTTTTGTGACTTTTTCAACATACTATACTATGACTTATTTCGACATACTATACTATGACTGTTTTATGACTTTGTTCGACATACTATACTATGACTTTTTTATGACTTTTTCGACATACTATACTATGAGTTTCTTTGACATACTATACTTTGACTTTTTATAACTTTGTTCGTCATACTATGACTTTTTTTATTTTCTTTGACATACAATACTATCACTTTTTTTGACATACTATACTATGACTTTTTCATGACTATTTTTGACATACCATACTATGACTTATTTCGACATACTATGACTATGACTTATTTCGACATACTATACTATGACTTTATTATGACTTATTTCGACATACTATACTATGACTTATTTCGTCATACTACACTATGACTGTTTTATGGCTTTGTTCGTCATACTATACTATGACTTTTTAATACCTTTTTCCAACATACTATACTATGACTTTTATATTACTTATATCGACATACTATACTATGACTGTTTAATGACTTTGTTCAACA
>NC_041343.1:29555233-29570751 GCF_004354835.1 Perca flavescens | reverse complement strand
TTTCTTCTTCATTGGTGATGGTTTGGCCCCGCCCCTATGTTCAAGCCACGCCCCTTTTATTACTAATGGCCCGATTGATGTAAACACTTGTGTGAGGTATCATTGAACTCAGCAGAGACTTCCTTCTTCATTGGTGATGGTTTGTCCCGCCCCTATGTTTAAGCCACGCCCCTTTCATACATGCTGACCCATTTAAGGTAGAGTCTTGTGTGAGGTATCATTCATCTCAGCAGAGGCTTCATTTTTAATTGGTGATGGTTGAACCCGCCCCCTATGCTTTAGCCACGCCCCCTTTCACAGCTGATGAACCGTATGACGTAGAGTCTTGTGTGAGGTATCGTTGAACTCGGCGGGGAGTTCCCTTTCATTGGTGACGATTTGCGGGCGCCTGAGTGCCGCGTAAATGCACGGTCACGAGGAGCGGCGTCCGCCGGTAATCCCGACGCGCGCAGAGGCGCGAGGGCCCGTCCATCGCTGCTCGCAGCTTTAATTCTACTTGTTGTTAAACTGGACGGGCCCAATAACCTCTGTATAGTTAGGGCCCGAGCGCCGACAGCGGCGAAGGCCTTATTGAAACTGAAGGAATTATTGTTTCTTTCTTTCTTTCTATTATTATTTTTCCGTCAAATGAATTGGCTTTTTGAGGGGCTTAATATATTCAAAAATTCACCAAATTTGGCGGCCACATCAAGTCTGGTGAAAATTTACGTATTTTCAGGGTTTCGGGAATAGACGCACAAAAATGGCTCGCTAGCGCCCCCTAGAAAGTTAAGAAAATTGAGCCCCTGCAGTGCGTTTAACGTAGACTCACAAAACTTGGTACGCATATGTAACATGTCAAGATGTACAAAAACCTTCATTAGAGCCATACCCTAAACCCAACAGGAAGTCCGCCATTTTGAATTTAATGTTCGAAATTAGTGCGATTTTGGCCATTTCCACATTTCGTACTTTAACGAACTCCTCCTAGAGATTTCATCCGATCAACTTCAAACTCGGTCTTTACCATCTTAAGATGTTAAAGATGAAAAGTTGTTAAAAGAAAAACTTTTCGTCATAGGACATGGCCGTGGCGGGGTGGCCATTTTGTGCGTTTCACCGCCGTTCACGGCCCAATAACCTCTGAATAGTAAATTTCAATGTGAAAGGGAGCCAACATGCATTATGTCGGCAGGATCATTTGAAAGGCAACCGCGACTAGAGTTTTTGTACAGCCCTATTTCTGATACTGTGGTGGCAGAAATGTTGCCGTTTGCATAAACTTATCGTTTTATAGATCAAAATGTACTTAAAATGAAAAAGTTACTCCCCGTCGGGGAATCGAACCCCGGTCTTCCGCGTGACAGGCGGAGATACTGTCCACTATACTAACGAGGAGGGACATGACATAACTTGTGTGATCGCAGCGGACCCATCAGTGGACTAGAGCACTGGATCCCAACCTGGGGTCCGGGCGACCCCAGGGGGGGCAGCAAAGATCACAGGGGAGGGCGCGAGTCTTTATCTGGTTTGTGGTTGAGGTAAAAAAAATGGATTTGCACATGTTAAACAAATTATGAAAATCCACTAGAGCAGTGGTTCCCAACCTGGGGTCCGGGCACCCCTTAGTGGGGGCGGCAAAGATTAAACACAAAAAACCCATCTTTTCTCCGACTCGTAGTATTGTGTGACAAAAGAACGCAATAACCCGCCGGCAACTGTGAACGTTGTAATTTGGCATGCGGATGAGAGAATGCTCCAGCATTTCAACCATGATTCCAACACATCAATAACTCTCTTGCATATTGCCAGCGTGCCATTGGTTAAGGTGCCGCGTGCCCATAGTGACACGCGCGTGCCTAAGGTTGCTGACGCCTGTCCTGTATGATTCAGCAATGCAAAAAAAAAACAGTGTTGCATTGGCCGGGAATCGAACCCGGGCCTCCCGCGTGGCAGGCGAGAATTCTACCACTGAACCACCAATGCTCACATGTCAATGCTTAAAACAGCTCCGTCCACGTCACTGACAAGACATGGAGCGCTCCATTTACTCAAGCTGGGAATGCTATTGTGTGTGTGTGTGTGTGTGTGTGTGTGTCTGTGTGTGTGTATGTGTGTCTGTGTGTGTGTGTGCATGTCTGTGTGTGTGTGTGTGTGTGTGTGTGTGTGTGTGTGTGTGTGTGTGTGTGTGTGTGTGTGTGTGCATGTCTCTGTGTGTGTGTGTGTGTGTGTGCATGTCTCTGTGTGTGTGTATGTGTGTGTGTGTGTGTGTCTGTGTGTGTGCATGTCTCTCTGTGTGTGTGTGTGTGTACATGTCTCTGTGTGTGTGTCTGTGTGTGTCTGTGCGTGTCTGTGTGTGTGTGTGTGTGTGTGTGTGTGTTTTCTGTGTGTGTGTCTGTGCGTGTCTGTGTGTGTGTGTGTCTCTATGTGTGTGTCTGTGCGTGTGTGTGCGTGTCTGTGTGTGTGTCTGCGTGTCTGTGTGTGAGTGCGTGTGTGTGCGTGTCTCTGTGTGTGTGTGTGTGTGTTTTTCTGTGTGTATCTGTGTGTGTGTCTGTGCGTGTCTGTGCATGTGTGTGTGTGTGTGTCTCTATGTGTGTCTGCGTGTCTGTGTGTGTGTGCGTGTGTGCGTGTCTCTTTGTGTGTGTGTGTGTGTGTGTTTTTCTGTGCGTGTCTGTATATGTGTGTGTGTGTGTGTGTGTCTGTGCGTGTCTGTGTGTGTGTGTGTGTGTGTGTCTGTGCGTGTCTGTGTGTGTGTGTGTGTGTGTGTCTGTGCGTGTCTGTGTGTGTGTGTGTGTGTGTGTGTGTGTGTGTGTGTCTGTGCGAGTCTCTGTGTGTCAACAAACATAAATTATAGCATAATTATTAATCAGCCATCCATCTTCATCCGCTTATCCGGTATCGGGTCTCGAGGGGAGCAGCTCCAGCAGGGGACCCCAAACTTCCCGAGCAACATTAACCAGCTCCGACTGGGGGATCCCGAGGCGTTCCCAGGCCAGGTTGGAGATATAATCCCTCCACCTAGTCCTGGGTCTTCCCCGAGGCCTCCTCCCAGCTGGACCTCCCTCCACCTAGTCCTGGGTCTTCCCCGAGGCCTCCTCCCAGTTGGACCTCCCTCCACCTAGTCCTGGGTCTTCCCCGAGGCCTCCTCCCAGCTGGACGTGCCTGGATCACCTCCCTAGGGAGGCGCCCAGGGGGCATCCTTACCAGATGCCCGAACCACCTCAACTGGCTCCTTTCGACGCGAAGGAGCAGCGGCTCTACTCCGAGCTCCTCACGGATGACTGAGCTTCTCACCCTATCTCTAAGGGAGATGCCAGCCACCCTCCTGAGGAAACCCATTTCTGCCACTTGTACCTTGGATGTCGTTCTTTCGGTCATGACCCAGCCTTCATGACCATAGGTGAGGGTAGGAACGAAAACTGACCGGTAGATCGAGAGCTTTGCCTTCTGGCTCAGCTCTCTTTTCGTCACAACGGTGCAATAGATTGAATGTAATACCGCACCCGCTGCGCCGATTCTCCGACCAATCTCCCGCTCCATTGTCCCCTCACTCGCGAACAAAACCCAAGGTACTTGAACTCCTTCACTTGGAGTAAGGACTCATTCCCTACCTGGAGAAGGCATTCTATCGGTTTCCTGCTGAGAACCATGGCCTCAGATTTAGAGGTGCTGATCCACATCCCAACCGCTTCACACTCGGCTGCGAACCAATCCAGTGAGTGCTGAAGGTCACAGGCCGAAGATGCCATCAGGACCACATCATCTGCAAAGAGCAGCGATGAGATCCCCAGCCCACCGAACTGCAACCTCTCTTCACCCCAACTACACCTCGATATCCTGTCCATAAATATTACAAACCGGATTGGTGACAAAGCGCAGCCCTGGCGAAGGCCAACCCTCACCTGAAACGAGTCTGACTTACTGCCGAGAACTCGGATAGAGCTCTCACTTTGGTCGTACAGAGATTGGATGGCCCTGAGTAGAGACCCCTCACCCCATACTCCCGCAGCACCTCCCACAGTATCTCCCGGGGGACCCGGTCATACGCCTTCTCCAGATCTACAAAACACATGTAAACCGGTTAGGCATACTCCCAGGCTCCCTCCAAGATCCTTGCGAGAGTGAAGAGCTGGTCCGTTGTTCCACGACCAGGACGGAATCCGCATTGTTTCTCCTCAACCCGAAGTTCGACTATCGGCCGAACCCTCCTTTCCAGCACCTTGGAGTAGACTTTACCAGGGAGGCTGAGAAGTGTGATACCCCAGACTTCCACGCAATGTTGAAGAGGCGTGTCAACCAGGACAGTCCCTCCACACCCAGAGCCTTGAGCATTTCTGGACGGATCTCATCAATCCCCAGGGTTTTGCCACTGTGGAGTTGTTTGACTACATCAGTGACTTCCGCCTGGGAAATCGACGACAATCCCCCATTATCCTCCAGCTCTGCCTCTAACATAGAGGGCGTATTAGTCGGATTCAGGAGTTCCTCAAAGTGCTCCTTCCACCGCCCTATTACCTCCTCAGTTGAGGTCAACAGTGTCCCATCCTTACTGTACACAGCTTGGATGGTTCCCCGCTTCCCCCTCCTGAGGTGGCAAAAACAGTTTTCCAGAAGCACTTTGGTGCCGACCGAAAGTCCTTCTCCATGTCATCTCCAAACTTCTCCCACACCCGCTGCTTTGCCTCTTTCACGGCAGAGGCTGCAGCCCTTCGGGCCCTTCGGTACCTTGCAACTGCCTCCGGAGTCCTCCGAGATAACATATCCCGGAAAGACTCCTTCTTGTGGGTTACTGCCCCTTGAGGCACCTAAGACCCTAAGACCACAGCTCCTCGCCGCAGCTTCAGCAATGGAAACTTTGAACATTGTCCACTCGGGTTCAATGCCCCCAGCCTCCACAGGGATGCACGAAAAGCTCCGCCCGGGTGTGAGTTTAAAGTCTGTCGGACAGGGGCCTACTCCAGACGTTCCCAATTTACCCGCACTACACGTTTGGGCTTACCAGGTCTGTCCAGAGTCTTCCCCACCCCTGACCCAACTCACCACCAGATGGTGATCGGTTGACAGCTCTGCCCCTCTCTTCACCCGAGTGTCCAAAACATACGGCCTCAGATCAGATGAAACGATTATGAAATCGATCATTGACCTTCGGCCTAGGGTGCTCTGGTACCAGGTACACTTATGAGCATCCCTATGTTCGAACGTGGTGTTTGTTATAGACAATCCATGACTAGCACAGAAGTCCAACAACAAACAACCACTCTGGTTTAGATCAGGGAGGCCGTTCCTCCCAATCACGCCGCTCCAGGTGTCTCCATCATTGCCCACGTGTGCGTTGAAGTTCCCCAGCAAAACAATGGAGTCCCCCACTGGCGCCCCATGCAGGACTCCACTCAAGGTCTCCAAGAAGGCCGAATACTCCGAACTCCTGTTTGGTGCATATGCACAAACAACAGTCAGAGTTTTCCCCACAACCCACAGGCGTGGGAGGCGACCCTCTCGTCCACGGGTAAACTCCAACGTGGCGGGCGCCAGCCGGGGCTTGTGAGTATCCCCACACCCGCCCGGGCGCATCACACCCTGGGCAACTCCGGAGAAGAAAGAGTCCAACCCCTATCCAGGATTCCAGAACCCTGACTGTGCGTGAGGTTAGCCCCACCAGATCTAACCGGTAGCGCTCCACCTCCCGCACCAGTTCCAGCTCCTTCCCCCACAGAGAGGTGACGTTCCACGTCCCCAGAGCCAGCGTCTGCTGCCCGGGTCTGGTCCGTCGAGGCCCCTGACCTTCACTGCCACCCGTGTGACTTTAACGAACTCCTCCTAGAGATTTCATCCGACGGACTTCAAACTTGGTCTGTACCATCCCAACACCTTAACGATGAAAAGTCATTAAAAGAAAAACTTTTCGTCAGACGGTGTGGGCGTGGCGTGGCGAGCATTTTGAATGTTTAACGATGAACAAAGAAGTTGTTGTAACTTGAGTGTACGTTGTCGTATCTCACCGAAATTTCTCACGATTGACAAGGGTCCAGGCCTGAGGACACCTACAGGCCAAAATTGACTTTTGGTCATAGCGCCCCCCGCTGGCAACAGGAAATCTGCCTTATATGACAAACATCATCCGATTTGCATGAAACTCAGAATGTGTGGTCTACGTGTGATACTGAGCCGCCCCCTATAATATGACCACGCCCACTTACTCAGGCCACGCCCCCTTTCATAACATTTGAACCGTTTAAGGTAGTCTTTTGTGAGGTGTCATTGAACTCAGCAGAGAGTTCCTTCTTTATTGGTGATGGTTTGGCCCGCCCCCTATGCATAAGCCACGCCCCCTTTCATAACATTTAAACCGTTTAAGGTATATCCTTGTGTGAGGTATCATTGAACTCAGCAGAGACTTTCTTCTTCATTGGTGATGGTTTGGCCCGCCCCCTATGTTCAAGCCACGCCCCCTTTTATTACTAATGGCCCGATTGATGTAAACACTTGTGTGAGGTATCATTGAACTCAGCAGAGACTTCCTTCTTCATTGGTGATGGTTTGTCCCGCCCCCTATGTTTAAGCCACGCCCCTTTCATACATGCTGACCCATTTAAGGTAGAGTCTTGTGTGAGGTATCATTCATCTCAGCAGAGGCTTCATTTTTAATTGGTGATGGTTGAACCCGCCCCCTATGCTTTAGCCACGCCCCCTTTCACAGCTAATGAACCGTATGACGTAGAGTCTTGTGTGAGGTATCGTTGAACTCGGCGGGGAGTTCCCTTTTCATTGGTGACGATTTGCGGCGTCTGAGTGCCGCGTAAATGCACGGTCACGAGGAGCGGCGTCCGCCGGTAATCCCGACGCGCGCAGAGGCGCGAGGGCCCGTCCATCGCTGCTCGCAGCTTTAATTCTACTTGTTGTTAAACTGGACGGGCCCAATAACCTCTGTATAGTTAGGGCCCGAGCGCCGACAGCGGCGAAGGCCTTATTGAAACTGAAGGAATTATTGTTTCTTTCTTTCTTTCTATTATTATTTTTCCGTCAAATGAATTGGCTTTTTGAGGGGCTTAATATATTCAAAAATTCACCAAATTTGGCGGCCACATCAAGTCTGGTGAAAATTTACGTATTTTCAGGGTTTCGGGAATAGACGCACAAAAATGGCTCGCTAGCGCCCCCTAGAAAGTTAAGAAAATTGAGCCCCTGCAGTGCGTTTAACGTAGACTCACAAAACTTGGTACGCATATGTAACATGTCAAGATGTACAAAAACCTTCATTAGAGCCATACCCTAAACCCAACAGGAAGTGTTGAATTTAATGTTCGAAATTAGTGCGATTTTGGCCATTTCCACATTTCGTACTTTAACGAACTCCTCCTAGAGATTTCATCCGATCAACTTCAAACTCGGTCTTTACCATCTTAAGATGTTAAAGATGAAAAGTTGTTAAAAGAAAAACTTTTCGTCATAGGACATGGCCGTGGCGGGGTGGCCATTTTGTGCGTTTCACCGCCGTTCACGGCCCAATAACCTCTGAATAGTAAATTTCAATGTGAAAGGGAGCCAACGTGCATTATGTCGGCAGGATCATTTGAAAGGCAACCGCGACTAGAGTTTTTGTACAGCCCTATTTCTGATACTGTGGTGGCAGAAATGTTGCCGTTTGCATAAACTATCGTTTTATAGATCAAAATGTACTTAAAATGAAAAAGTTACTCCCCGTCGGGGAATCGAACCCCGTCTTCCGCGTGACAGGCGGAGATACTGTCCACTATACTAACGAGGAGGGACATGACAACTTGTGTGATCGCAGCGGACCAATCAGTGGACTAGAGCACTGGATCCCAACCTGGGGTCCGGGCGACCCCAGGGGGGGCAGCAAAGATCACAGGGGAGGGCGCGAGTCTTTATCTGGTTAGTGGTTGAGGTAAAAAAAATGGATTTGCACATGTTAAACAAATTATGAAAATCCACTAGAGCAGTGGTTCCCAACCTGGGGTCCGGGCACCCCTTAGTGGGGGCGGCAAAGATTAAACACAAAAATCCATCTTTTCTCCGACTCGTAGTATTGTGTGACAAAAAGAACGCAATAACCCGCGGTCGGCAACTGTGAACGTTGTAATTTGGCATGCGGATGAGAGAATGCTCCAGCATTTCAACCATGATTCCAACACATCAATAACTCTCTTGCACGCATATTGCCAGCGTGCCATTGGTTAAGGTGCCGCGTGCCCATAGTGACACGCGTGCCTAAGGTTGCTGACGCCTGTCCTGTATGATTCAGCAATGCAAAAAAAACAGTGTTGCATTGGCCGGGAATCGAACCCCGGCCTCCCGCGTGGCAGGCGAGAATTCTACCACTGAACCACCAATGCTCACATGTCAATGCTTAAAACAGCTCCGCCCACGTCAGGTTGGAGATATAATCCCTCCACCTAGTCCTGGGTCTTCCCCGAGGCCTCCTCCCAGCTGGACCTCCCTCCACCTAGTCCTGGGTCTTCCCGGGCCTCCTCCCAGCTGGGCGTGCCTGGATCACCTCCCTAGGGAGGCGCCAGGGGGCATCCTTACCAGATGCCCGAACCACCTCAACTGGCTCCTTTTCGACGCCGGGGAGCAGCGGCTCTCCGAGCTCCTCACGGATGACTGAGCTTCTCACCCTATCTCTAAGGGAGATGCCAGCCACCCTCCTGAGGAAACCCATTTCTGCCACTTGTACCTTGGATGTCGTTCTTTCGGTCATGACCCAGCCTTCATGACCATAGGTGAGGGTAGGAACGAAAACTGACCGGTAGATCGAGAGCTTTGCCTTCTGGCTCAGCTCTCTTTTCGTCACAACGGTGCAATAGATTGAATGTAATACCGCACCCGCTCGCCCGATTCTCCGACCAATCTCCCGCTCCATTGTCCCCTCACTCGCGAACAAAACCCAAGGTACTTGAACTCCTTCACTTGGAGTAAGGACTCATTCCCTACCTGGAGAAGGCATTCTATCGGTTTCCTGCTGAGAACCATGGCCTCAGATTTAGAGGTGCTGATCCACATCCCAACCGCTTCACACTCGGCTGCGAACCAATCCAGTGAGTGCTGAAGGTCACAGGCCGAAGATGCCATCAGGACCACATCATCTGCAAAGAGCAGCGATGAGATCCCCAGCCCACCGAACTGCAACCTCTCTTCACCCCAACTACACCTCGATATCCTGTCCATAAATATTACAAACCGGATTGGTGACAAAGCGCAGCCCTGGCGAAGGCCAACCCTCACCTGAAACGAGTCTGACTTACTGCCGAGAACCCGGATAGAGCTCTCACTTTGGTCGTACAGAGATTGGATGGCCCTGAGTAGAGACCCCTCACCCCATACTCCCGCAGCACCTCCCACAGTATCTCCCGGGGGACCCGGTCATACGCCTTCTCCAGATCTACAAAACACATGTAAACCGGTTAGGCATACTCCCAGGCTCCCTCCAAGATCCTTGCGAGAGTGAAGAGCTGGTCCGTTGTTCCACGACCAGGACGGAATCCGCATTGTTTCTCCTCAACCCGAAGTTCGACTATCGGCCGAACCCTCCTTTCCAGCACCTTGGAGTAGACTTTACCAGGGAGGCTGAGAAGTGTGATACCCCAGACTTCCACGCAATGTTGAAGAGGCGTGTCAACCAGGACAGCCCCTCCACACCCAGAGCCTTGAGCATTTCTGGACGGATCTCATCAATCCCCGGGGTTTTGCCACTGTGGAGTTGTTTGACTACATCAGTGACTTCCGCCTGGGAAATCGACGACAATCCCCCATTATCCTCCAGCTCTGCCTCTAACATAGAGGGCGTATTAGTCGGATTCAGGAGTTCCTCAAAGTGCTCCTTCCACCGCCCTATTACCTCCTCAGTTGAGGTCAACAGTGTCCCATCCTTACTGTACACAGCTTGGATGGTTCCCCCTTCCCCTCCTGAGGTGGCAAAACAGTTTTCCAGAAGCACTTTGGTGCCGACCGAAAGTCCTTCTCCATGTCATCTCCAAACTTCTCCCACACCCGCTGCTTTGCCTCTTTCACGGCAGAGGCTGCAGCCCTTCGGGCCCTTCGGTACCTTGCAACTGCCTCCGGAGTCCTCCGAGATAACATATCCCGGAAAGACTCCTTCTTGTGGGTTACTGCCCCTTGAGGCACCTAAGACCCTAAGACCACAGCTCCTCGCCGCAGCTTCAGCAATGGAAACTGTGAACATTGTCCACTCGGGTTCAATGCCCCCAGCCTCCACAGGGATGCACGAAAAGCTCCGCCGGAGGTGTGAGTTTAAAGTCTGTCGGACAGGGGCCTACTCCAGACGTTCCCAATTTACCCGCACTACACGTTTGGGCTTACCAGGTCTGTCCAGAGTCTTCCCCCACCCCCTGACCCAACTCACCACCAGATGGTGATCGGTTGACAGCTCTGCCCCTCTCTTCACCCGAGTGTCCAAAACATACGGCCTCAGATCAGATGAAACGATTATGAAATCGATCATTGACCTTCGGCCTAGGGTGCTCTGGTACCAGGTACACTTATGAGCATCCCTATGTTCGAACGTGGTGTTTGTTATAGACAATCCATGACTAGCACAGAAGTCCAACAACAAACAACCACTCTGGTTTAGATCAGGGAGGCCGTTCCTCCCAATCACGCCGCTCCAGGTGTCTCCATCATTGCCCACGTGTGCGTTGAAGTTCCCCAGCAAAACAATGGAGTCCCCCACTGGCGCCCATGCAGGACTCCACCAAGGTCTCCAAGAAGGCCGAATACTCCGAACTCCTGTTTAGTGCATATGCACAAACAACAGTCAGAGTTTTCCCCACAACCCGCAGGCGTGGGAGGCGACCCTCTCGTCCACCGGGTAAACTCCAACGTGTCGGGCGCCAGCCGGGGCTTGTGAGTATCCCCACACCCGCCCGGCGCATCACACCCTGGGCAACTCCGGAGAAGAAAAGAGTCCAACCCCTATCCAGGAGTACGGTTCCAGAACCGAGACTGTGCGTAGAGGTTAGCCCCACCAGATCTAACCGGTAGCGCTCCACCTCCCGCACCAGTTCCAGCTCCTTCCCCCACAGAGAGGTGACGTTCCACGTCCCCAGAGCCAGCGTCTGCTGCCCGGGTCTGGTCCGTCGAGGCCCCTGACCTTCACTGCCACCCGTGTGACTTTAACGAACTCCTCCTAGAGATTTCATCCGACGGACTTCAAACTTGGTCTGTACCATCCCAACACCTTAACGATGAAAAGTCATTAAAAGAAAAACTTTTCGTCAGACGTGTGGGCGTGGCGTGGCGAGCATTTTGAATGTTTAACGATGAACAAAGAAGTTGTTGTAACTTGAGTGTACGTTGTCGTATCTCACCGAAATTTCTCATGATTGACAAGGGTCCAGGCCTGAGGACACCTACAGGCCAAAATTGACTTTTGGTCATAGCGCCCCCCGCTGGCAACAGGAAATCTGCCTTATATGACAAACATCATCCGATTTGCATGAAACTCAGAATGTGTGGTCTACGTGTGATACTGAGCCGCCCCCTATAATATGACCACGCCCACTTACTCAGGCCACGCCCGCTTTCATAATATTTGAACCGTTTAAGGTAGAGTCTTTTGTGAGGTGTCATTGAACTCAGCAGAGAGTTCCTTCTTTATTGGTGATGGTTTGGCCCGCCCCCTATGCATAAGCCACGCCCCCTTTCATAACATTTAAACCGTTTAAGGTATATCCTTGTGTGAGGTATCATTGAACTCAGCAGAGACTTTCTTCTTCATTGGTGATGGTTTGGCCCGCCCCCTATGTTCAAGCCACGCCCCCTTTTATTACTAATGGCCCGATTGATGTAAACACTTGTGTGAGGTATCATTGAACTCAGCAGAGACTTCCTTCTTCATTGGTGATGGTTTGTCCCGCCCCCTATGTTTAAGCCACGCCCCCTTTCATACATGCTGACCCATTTAAGGTAGAGTCTTGTGTGAGGTATCATTCATCTCAGCAGAGGCTTCATTTTAATTGGTGATGGTTGAACCCGCCCCCTATGCTTTAGCCACGCCCCTTTCACAGCTAATGAACCGTATGACGTAGAGTCTTGTGTGAGGTATCGTTGAACTCGGCGGGGAGTTCCCTTTTCATTGGTGACGATTTGCGGCGTCTGAGTGCCGCGTAAATGCACGGTCACGAGGAGCGGCGTCCGCCGGTAATCCCGACGCGCGCAGAGGCGCGAGGGCCCGTCCATCGCTGCTCGCAGCTTTAATTCTACTTGTTGTTAAACTGGACGGGCCCAATAACCTCTGTATAGTTAGGGCCCGAAATGACAGCGGCGAAGGCCTTATTGAAACTGAAGGAATTATTGTTTCTTTCTTTCTTTCTATTATTATTTTTCCGTCAAATGAATTGGCTTTTTGAGGGGCTTAATATATTCAAAAATTCACCAAATTTGGCGGCCACATCAAGTCTGGTGAAAATTTACGTATTTTCAGGGTTTCGGGAATAGACGCACAAAAATGGCTCGCTAGCCCCCCTAGAAAGTTAAGAAAATTGAGCCCTGCAGTGCGTTTAACGTAGACTCACAAAACTTGGTACGATATGTAACATGTCAAGATGTACAAAAACCTTCATTAGAGCCATACCCTAAACCCAACAGGAAGTCCGCCATTTTGAATTTAATGTTCGAAATTAGTGCGATTTTGGCCATTTCCACATTTCGTACTTTAACGAACTCCTCCTAGAGATTTCATCCGATCAACTTCAAACTCGGTCTTTACCATCTTAAGATGTTAAAGATGAAAAGTTGTTAAAAGAAAAACTTTTCGTCATAGGACATGGCCGTGGGTGGTGGCCATTTTGTGCGTTTCACCGCCGCTCACGCCCAATAACCTCTGAATAGTAAATTTCAATGTGAAAGGGAGCCAACGTGCATTATGTCGGCAGGATCATTTGAAAGGCAACCCACTAGAGTTTTTGTACAGCCCTATTTCTGATACTGTGGTGGCAGAAATGTTGCCGTTTGCATAAACTATCGCTTTATAGATCAAAATGTACTTAAAATGAAAAAAAGTTACTCCCCGTCGGGAATCGAACCCCGGTCTTCCGGCGTGACAGGCGGAGATACTGTCCACTATACTAACGAGGAGGGACATGACAACTTGTGTGATCGCAGCGGACCAATCAGTGGACTAGAGCACTGGATCCCAACCTGGGTCCGGGGCGACCCCAGGGGGGCAGCAAAGATCACAGGGAGGGCGCGAGTCTTTATCTGGTTTGTGGTTGAGGTAAAAAAAATGGATTTGCACATGTTAAACAAATTATGAAAATCCACTAGAGCAGTGGTTCCCAACCTGGGGTCCGGCACCCCTTAGTGGGGCGTGCAAAGATTAAACACAAAAATCCATCTTTTCTCCGACTCGTAGTATTGTGTGACAAAAAGAACGCAATAACCCGCGGTCGGCAACTGTGAACGTTGTAATTTGGCATGCGGATGAGAGAATGCTCCAGCATTTCAACCATGATTCCAACACATCAATAACTCTCTTGCACGATATTGCCAGCGTGCCATTGGTTAAGGTGCCGCGTGCCCATAGTGACACGCAGCGTGCCTAAGGTTGCTGACGCCTGTCCTGTATGATTCAGCAATGCAAAAAAACAGTGTTGCATTGGCCGGAATCGAACCGGGCCTCCCGCGTGGCAGGCGAGAATTCTACCACTGAACCACCAATGCTCACATGTCAATGTTTCGGCGAAGGAGCAGCGGCTCTACTCCGAGCTCCTCACGGATGACTGAGCTTCTCACCCTATCTCTAAGGAGATGCCAGCCACCCTCCTGAGGAAACCCATTTCTGCCACTTGTACCTTGGATGTCGTTCTTTTCGGTCATGAGGCCCTGCCTTCATGACCATAGGTGAGGGGTAGGAATGAAAACTGACCCCATTGATCGAGCTTTGCCTTCTGGCTCAGCTCTCTTTTAAATCCTGGCAGTGCAATAGATTGAATGTAATACACGCACCAGCTGCGCCCGATTCTCCAGCCAATCTCCCGCTCCATTTGTCCCTCACTCGCGAACAAAACCCAAGGTACTTGAACTCCTTCACTTGGGTAAGGACTCATTCCCTACCTGGAGAAGGCATTCTATCGGTTTCCTGCTGAGAACCATGGCCTCAGATTTAGAGGTGCTGATCCTCATCCCAACAGCTTCACACTCGGTTGCGAACCAATCCAGTGAGTGCTGAAGGTCGCAGGCCGAAGATGCCATCAGGACCCATCATCTGCAAAAACGCAGCGATGAGATCCCCAGCCCACCAAACTGCAACCTCTCCACCCCCCACTACACCTCGATATCCTGTCCATAAATACTACAAACAGGATTGGTGACAAAGCGCAGCCCTGGCGGAGGCCAACCCTCACCTGAAAGCAGTCCGACTTACTGCCGAGAACCGGATAGAGCTCTCACTTTGGTTTACAGAGATTGGATGGCCCTGAGTGAGACCCTCACCCCATACTCCCAGCACACCTCCCACAGTATCTCCCGGGGGACCCGGTCCCGCCTTCTCCAGATCCACAAAACACATGTAAACCCGGTTGGGCATACTCCCAGGCTCCCTCCAGGATCCCTTGCGGTGAAGAGCTGGTCCGTTGTTCCACGACCAGGGCGGAATCCGCATTGTTTCTCCTCAACCCGGTTCGACTATTGGCCGAACCTCCTTTCCAACACCTTGGAGTAGACTTTACCAGGGAGGCTGAGAAGTGTGATACCCCCCACCCTAATTTTGAAAAGGAACCACCACAACCCAGGACACCGTCCCCTTCCACACCCCAGGTCCTTGACACCCCAGAGCCTTGAGCATTTCTGGGCGGATCTCATCAATCCCGGGGGCTTTGCCACTGTGGAGTTGTTTGACTACATCAGTGACTTCCGCCTGGGAAATCGGCGACAATCCCCATTATCCTCAGCTCTGCCTCTAACATAGGGCGTATTAGTCCAGTTCAGGAGTTCCTCAAAGTGCTCCTTCCACCGCCCTATTACCTCCTCAGTTGAGGTCAACAGTGTCCCATCCTTACTGTACACAGCTTGGATGGTTCCCGCTTCCCCCTCCTGAGGGTGGCAAAACAGTTTTCAGAAGCACTTTGGTGCCGACCGAAAGTCCTTCTCCATGTCTTCTCAAACTTCTCCCACACCGCTGCTTTGCCTCTTTCACGGCAGGGCTGCAGCCCTTGAGACCCCGGTGCCTTGCAACTGCCTCCGAGTCCTCCGGGATAACATATCCCGGAAAGACTCCTTCTTCAGTCGGACGGCTTCCCCTGACCACCCGTTGTCCACCACGGTGTTCGGTTACCACCCCCTTGAGGCACCTAAGACCCTAAGACCACAGCTCCTCGCTGCAGCTTCAGCAATGGAAACTTTGAACATTGTCCACGGGTTCAATGCCCCCAGCCTCCACAGGGATGCCGCGAAAAGCTCCGCCCGGAGGTGTGAGTTTGAAATCTGTCGGACAGGGGCCTCCTCCAGGCGTTCCCAATTTACCCGCTACGTTTGGGCTTACCAGGTCTGTCCAGAGTCTTCCC